>NC_091338.1:9746021-9853521 GCF_038502225.1 Cherax quadricarinatus
ACAGTATATTTTGAGGTAAGATTTTTTCGAATTAGGTGTCATTATTAACTGCATATGTGAAAAAATAAACAATAAGTTACATGCACGGAAGCAGGTGTTGAAATGAGATATTGTTAGAGAGGCGAGCCACACGGCTTATGAAGTACCAGTACCCCCAAGCAATAACTGGTCTCAGGAAGTATGGCAAATTAGCTGGATGGGAAGAGAGTAGGATCAGTGCAGTGTGTGTTCTGGATACACGAAAGATTTACTGTGCAGTCAAAGGTGTCTACAAGTGTTTTAAGATGTACCGAGTTTATATATATATATATATATATATATATATATATATATATATATATATATATATATATATATATATATATATATATATATATATATATGGGGCAGGTGCGCTCTAAAGTTCCTCAAAGTTCTGGGTGAAAAGCTCGTCACAGAAACTAAGGATCACAGAGCGGCCAGCTTCCTCTTTCAGAGACTCAGTGTTGCAATCCAGAGGAAAAATGGCTGCAGCATTCTGGGCATGCGGCCCACCGTCGGGGAGCTGGAAGAAGTATTCGAGATGTAGACTCTGAGATGTTATTTATGTTGTTCTATTCCCTATTGTATTTTTGTCAGTGTATTTTGTTTTTAAATAAAGTTCACATAGAATATAGAATAAAAGGGGTGGTAGGAGAAGAAAATATTCAAACAGCTCCGGGGAGAACCTCGCCTTTATCCTGAAGTACGTTTATTCTCTTCTCTGAGGATGAGGGTCCACAGTACAGTTCTAGAGGTGGTACCTCCCTATATATATATATATATATATATATATATATATATATATATATATATATATATATATATATATATATATATATATATATATATATATATATATATATATATATGTCGTGCCGAATATGTAAAACTGGTCAATTAGCAAGAACTCGTTTAAAATTAAGTCCTTTCTAAAATTTTCTCTTTTACGCTTAAAGATATATTTTTTTCATTAATGTTTATGTAAAAATTTATAATTATGCACCAAAAGGAACTTTGAAAACTTACCTAACCTTGTTATAACAAGAACAATTTATTTTAGCCGAACCCAACTAAATATATTTTAGATTTGTTTACAATAATTTAATACTAAACAAACACAGTGAAATATATTTTTTTCGTTAGGTTCAGAATGATTTTGGCGACATCATTGCATACACAAATTTTCACTTGTCCTATATGGCAAGATGAGCGTTGCTATGTAAGCCAAGATGGCAAGTTCTGCCTATTCGGCACGACATATATATATATATATATATAATGTCGTACCGAATATGTAAAACTGGTCAATTAGCAAGACCTCATTTAAAATTAAGTCTTTTCTAAAATTTTCTCTTATACGTTTAAAGATTTTTTTTTCATTAATGTTTATGTAAAAAATTTTAATTTTGCACCAAAAGAATCTTAGAAAACTTACCTAACCTTATTATAACAAGCGCAATTTATTTTAGCCTAATCCAACTAAATATAATTTAGATTTGTTTACAATAATTTAATATTAAACAAACACAGTGAAATATATTTTTTTCCTTAGGTTCAGAATGATTTTGGCGAAATTATTGCATACACAAATTTTCACTTGTCCTATATGGCAAGATGAGCGTTGCTATTTAAGCCAAGATCGCAGGTTCTGCCTATTCGGCACGACATATATATATATATGTCGTGCCGAATATGTAAAACTGGTCAATTAGTAAGAACTCATTTAAAATTAAGTCCTTTCTAAAAAAAATTTCTTGTACGTTTAAAGATATTTTTTTTTCATTAATGTTGATGTAAAAAAATTTAATTTTGCACCAAAAGAATCTTAGAAAGCTTACCTAACCTTATTATAACAAGTGCAATTTATTTTAGCTGAACCCAACTAAATATGTTTTAGATTTGTTTACAATAATTTAATAAACAAACCCAATGAAATATATTTTTTTTCGTTAGGTTCAGAATGATTTTGGCGAAATTATTGCATACACAAATTTTCACTTGTCCTATATGGCAAGATGAGCGTTGCTATTTAAGCCAAGATCGCAAGTTCTGCCTATTCGGCATGACATATATATATATATATATATATATATATATATCTCTATATATATATATATATATATATATATATATATATATATATTATACACTTTTTTGTTCTCTCAATATTATACTGATTGTTTATACATGCGAAAGAATAATGACGTAAGAACATAACAGAAAGATTACACACTTTTTATTTTCTTTGTCATCTTTACATTTTTAAAACACTGCAAGTATTATACTATAATCAGAAAGCAATTTAGAAAAATCCCGAAAATTATGACAGAATTTTGTTTTTTTACTGAAAGAGTGCTGTATAGCCCTTGTGGCTTAGCGCTTCTTTTTGATTATAAAAATAATACGGAAAGAGAACAACAGTGAGCCGGCTCTACGTTCTGCCTAGGATACTCAAAGTTCGGACACATGATAGAGCCCAGAAGAAATATTAGAGCACAGAGAACGACACGAAGTGTGGTGGGGAAATAAGTTAATAAAACAGTACCCTGTGTGGTGTTTTAGCAAGACAAATAGTAGCGCAGAGAAATGGTAGAGTGCAGATAAATGACACTGGGAAGACAAATGGTAGAGACCAGACAAGTGGTCACTCCTTACCGACACACCAATTTAACTAACGAATTTTCAAGGAGCAAGTCAGTCATCAGCCTCACGCCATAACGGAACAAATACACCTGTAGTAAGGCGGCCTCTGCTTGAACAACGTTTCGCACACAGGTGAACTTTTTCGTACTCTGTGGGGAAAAAACTCGTCTGTGAGCGAAACGTAGTCTTCTTATATAATACCTGCCGGCAACTTTGTCTTTCTAGTCTTCCATAAGTAAAAGTGACTGTGGTTTAAGTTGGTCATTTTTATATTCATAAGGGAAAACTTTAAATCAGTAAGAGTTATATACCGCCAGGGATAAGGGAGGCAGTCACGATCCAAAGGGAGGGTAGCCTATCTTGTAGCCTGTAGTTTTATGTTGAAATTGAAGCTTAACTAATGAATCGCCTCCATTTTCTCCGAAGGTTAGCAATTGTTTAAGATTATAAAAAAATTCTTAGATACGTTAGATGATTTAAAATATTTGTTAAATTTCAGCACGATTAGTTTGCTAATTGTTATTACATTGGGGGTAGCGCTAAACCCGTTAGGATCGTATAATTCCTGAGGAATATGAGAGATAAACAGTTTTGATCAGAGGATGAGGCGAGTAGCTTCAATTACAGCTCACTGTTAGTTCAGAGTTAACAACAGGGGCAAAAAAAACGTGGGTAATTTTAGTTTTCCTTTGTGGATGATGACCAGTCTTCAAGTGGTGCCAAGACTTTTTGTAGAGAACGAATGAGAGCGCTGACAAGTGCTGTTTTGCAAGCTATCCAGGTCGACACACAATCGAGAGCATTATATATATATATATATATATATATATATATATATATATATATATAAATATATACATATATATATATATATATATATACATATACATATATATATATATATATGTAGGAAAGAGGGAAATTATTTCCCAGTAAAAGTAGGCCTTAGACAAGGATGTGTGATGTCACCATGGTTGTTTAATATATTTATAGATGGGGTTGTAAGAGAAGTAAATGCGAGGGTCTTGACAAGAGGCGTGGAGTTAAAAGATAAAGAATCACACACAAAGTGGGAGTTGTCACAGTTGCTCTTTGCTGATGACACTGTTGCAGAGATTGGTGGATGAATTTGGTAGGGTGTGCAAAAGAAGAAAATTAAAGGTGAATACAGGAAAGAGTAAGGTTATGATGATAACAAAAAGATTAGGTGATGAAAGATTGGATATCAGATTGGAGGGAGAGAGTATGGAGGAGGTGAATGTATTCAGATATTTGGGAGTGGACGTGTCAGCGGATGGGTCTATGAAAGATGAGGTGAATCATAGAATTGATGAGGGGAAAAGGGGTGAGTGGTGCACTTAGGAGTCTGTGGAGACAAAGAACTTTGTCCTTGGAGGCAAAGAGGGGAATGTATGAGAGTATAGTTTTACCAACGCTCTTATATGGGTGTGAAGCATGGGTGATGAATGTTGCAGCGAGGAGAAGGCTGGAGGCAGTGGAGATGTCATGTCTGAGGGCAATGTGTGGTGTGAATATAATGCAGAGAATTCGTAGTTTGGAAGTTAGGAGGTGCGGGATTACCAAAACTGTTGTCCAGAGGGCTGAGGAAGGGTTGTTGAGGTGGTTCGGACATGTAGAGAGAATGGCGCGAAACAGAATGACTTCAAGAGTGTATCAGTCTGTAGTGGAAGGAAGGCGGGGTAGGGGTCGGCCTAGGAAAGGTTGGAGGGAGGGGGTAAAGGAGGTTTTTTGTGCGAGGGGCTTGGACTTCCAGCAGGCATGCGTGAGCGTGTTTGATAGGAGTGAATGGAGACAAATGGTTTTTAATACTTGACGTGCTGTTGGAGTGTGAGCAAAGTAACATTTATGAAGGGGTTCAGGGAAACCGGCAGGCCGGACTTGAGTCCTGGAGATGGGAAGTACAGTGCCTGCACTCTGAAGGAGGGATGTTAATGTTGCAGTTTAAAAACTGTAGTGTAAAGCACCCTTCTGGCAAGACAGTGATGGAGTGAATGATGGTGAAAGTTTTTCTTTTTCGGGCCACCCTGCCTTGGTGGGAATCGGCCAGTGTGATAATGAAAATATATATATATATATATATATATATATATATATATATATATATATATATATATATATATATATATATATATATATATATATATTATATATATATATATATATATATATATATATATATATATATATAAATGTCATGCCGAATATGTAAAACTGGTCAATTAGCAAGAACTCAATTAAAATTAAGTCCTTTCTAAAATTTTCTCTTATACGTTTAAAGATATATTATTTTCATTAATGTTGATGCAAAAATTTCTAATTTTGCACCAAAAGGAACTTAGAAAACTTACCTAACCTTATTATAACAAGCGCAATTTATTTTAGCCTAACCCAACTAAATATATTTTAGATTTGTTTACAATAATTTAATACTAAACAAACGCAGTGAAATATATTTTTTTTCGTTAGGTTCAGAATGATTTTGGCGAAATTATTGCATACACAAATTTTCACTTGTCCTATATGGCAAGATGAGCGTTAAGCCAGGATCGCAGGTTCTGCCTATTCGGCACGACATATATATATATATATATATATATATATAATATATATATATATATATAATTATATATATATATATATATATATATATAATTATATATATATAATATATATATATATAATATTATATATATATAATTATATATATATATATATATATATATAATTATATATATATATATATATATATATATATATATATATATATATATATATATATATATATATATATATATATATATATATATATATATATATATATATATATATATATATATATATATATATATTTATTCTGAGGTATAACACTCTTGAAGTAAGTGTACTGAGAGGAACAGTGCATGTACACGTGGAGGAATATAGTATACCTGTTTGGGATTAAAGTGTTTTTAATTGGTGGTAAACAGTGGACATTCAGCTTTAATGACCTTGTTGTGTCAATAGGCTTTAAACCCACTTTGCCATCCAACCCGCAAACATACAGTGGTGACGCTGTTTCCATTGATTGCTATTGAAGAGCAAGCTGCTCTTGGCCACCAGTGAGTGTGCGGAAGCTGGAAATAGGCAAACACCGAGCAATGTCTGACTAACATAGTCACCTAAAGTGCAACAACCAACTTGTCAACAATGCTGATAGCAGGAAAAGAGGAGACATGACAGTGATATATAAGGTTAAAAAATTTTCTACCATCAAATGAGAGAACAGGAGGCCACATTTGCAAATTGAGAAATCCGTAGAGCAGAAAGACTATTAGATTTTTTCCATGTAGAGAAGAAAAATAATATAATAAATTAAAGAGAAAGCAGGAAATTCTACATTTTTTTATATATTAATATTATAAATTGTTGAAATAAAAAAGACACGAATACAACTTTGCCCTTCCAACTACAAAGAATAATTACACATAAATAATCTCTTATTTAAAAATTACTCTAATAAATATTAAATCCAGTGAATGTTAAAGCCAACACACGAGTCCAGAGAGAGAGAGAGAGAGAGAGAGAGAGAGAATGAGTCGGTGGGACTCAATGCAGAGTTGGTGGGAGAACACTTGAAGCCCCACCTTGGAGCCACAATACAGGCAGCAGCCACGCTAACGAAACACACTACACATCCGCTAAAGGACTATTAGCACAAATTGCCGCTGCTTATCCCTTCCGCATTCCATGTCCATTCACAAGGCTGCCTCGCCTGGGTGTAATAACTGAATAGCTGCAGAGCCATCTTGTGTTCATTTCCGGAATTAAATGATAGTTACACAATCGAATCACCCAAACATTTACTTTCCCAGAGCAAAACAGTTTTATGAAAAAGGTTTATATGAAAATTATTAATTCAACACTGAAACCTAGGCATATAACCTTGCTAAAATATACGTGAAATAACCCAGAGAGAACTCGGTAAGTTAGACAGTTGCTGATCAGTCGGACTGTGGTGCATATGTTGGACTGCGGGTCGCGAGTACTCTCAATATGATCGATCAGACCAGCAATCAGGTTTGATCTGGAAATGGGCTGCGGGTAAAGGGAAGAGTGACCCTCGGAAGCGACTACAGGTCTCCTAAACATTCTAGTGGGCGTTAGTCGAAGTCACAGACACACATAATGGGTCCAGGTACTTAGCCTCAAAATTTTTGTTAACGATGCAAGTTATAGTATTAAACAACCACTAGCATATTTATTGTCTTAATTAGATCGTTTAATTTAGAGGTGATTGAAGGTAACTTATGAATGAGTTACTAAAGAAACGGGAAATGCCAGGTACCATAACACCAGATTTATGCCGCACCGACACTGCTCTTGGCGAATAAGACACTTGTGCACCACCTGGGTATCTTTGGTGAAAGGACGTTTCGCCCACCAGGGGCTTTAGCAATCTAATACAGAAACATGAGAAAGGAGACTTATATTGGGAAAGAAGAGAGATGATAGTGGTAAGGTTGATGTCTTATGAAGTAGTAGTAGTAGTTGTGGCGATGACGATCAGGTAGGTGTGGGGGGGGGCCACTCTATTGGATATATTATTTCTCTCTCATCTTAAAAATTAACTGAGCCAGAACTTCAAACATATTGAAACCTCTCGTGTTCTGCATCATGGTGTTGAATGTGACAGTAATAGGTTTCAAATATCTTCGTTCCTGGAGTTGTTCCTCTCTGATCATAATGTATCCCTGCAACATCCTGTGCATAATGCATGCATTGTACATTTTGTTCCATCTACAAGCCTATATGTGTTAACTCTGTTTTCCCGACATCAAGTTTCGAGTGTACACTATCGCAGCCTCAATATGGGATCCGGTAAAGCCTGACATTAAATTGTGTAATTCGTTCTGGTGTATTTCTTGTGAGACCCTTGATGATTGTGGTGGTAATAGTGACTTTGATCTTGCTCTGTGCTAAAGCGTGATGAGTATTGAGACAACATGTATAAAATACCGACACGATGGAAAAATTAAACACATACGCAGTTTAATGTAATTGTGTTTATTAAACACACATGCAATATAATGTGATCCATTATTGGACCACATTATGCTACATTTGTTTATTTTTTCCACGATGAATGTTATCAGCTACACTGGTGTCGGGGAGTACTTAATGCCTGTTGATAGTGTTCTCTTTCAAAGTGAATAACCTAATGTAAAGAGCAAAGTGAAATAAAAATATTACTCATTTTCTGTAGACCAAAATACTGAGAACACGTTTAGCTATTTTCATTGCGGTATCTTACGTTTTAAATAGTTTTAACAAATCGATCTCTTTTTATCAAGCAACTCGGGCAAGAAGAACAAAAAGGCACAATACCGTGACTGGAACAATACACAAATAATCCGCATATAGGAGAGAGAAGCTTACAACGACGTTTCGATCCGACTAAAATTTTTAGAACTTTAAGAAAATATTCAGCATTTGTTGTTGTTAGACGATATCGATTACAGTTCAGCTGATACCTAATTAGTGGCAGAATATTTATGTTCTGGGCGCTTACTGCCCAGTAAATTTATTCCTCGTGGAAAGTGCGACTCTTCGAAACCGCAGTCACAGTCACTGCAGTTTCCCTTTAAAGAATTATACCCATTCTTCCCTTCTTACAGATCATACATAATTACCTTCCATTCCTCAGGTGTTGTGCGACCCATGTTTGTAAAGCGCTTCCCCATCAATATAATGATACAAAATTCTTTCTAGTCCAGAGTACACCACCATCGCTATGTGCCGGCCCCATACTAATGCATTAGCAAGGTGCAGGTTGATTGTTCAACACTGACAGTAATTTGAAGGGAGTGTGTGACATTATTCTGCATGGGCTGGACGCCTGAAGCAATATACACGCTTCACCTGCCAAGGGTCAGGTGTAATAAGTGTCCCTGGGATAGCGAAGACAGAGTAGCTGAGTGCAATACAAGACGAGGTAATGACGCTGTAAGTTTACTGACCACCAAGCAGTGTACTAGAATTAGGGATTGTGAGAGCAGAGTAGATAGTCGCTTTAGTGACTTCTTATAGATAGTGGTTTTTATAGTGTTCTTATAGAATTAGGGATAGTGACAACTTAGGGACACTTCGTAATAGATAATAACGGCTTCTTATGAATAGATAATGACTTCACATTGGTGATACTGTCTTCTAAACAGAATCTCTGCTATTTCGGAAAATGTAAAGACAAATAATTAGCTATTATTTCGAGTTTTTTTTTTTAAAAGGTTTTCAGACGGAGGAGACAAAAATATTGTTTGTCTTTTTTTTTAAAGTTTTCCTTCCCTATGCATATTATCTATCTTGTTATACAGAGTTTTACAAGGTTAGGTTAAAGTTCCTAAGTTTATTTACAAGCTAAAAGCCTTTTTATTATGAGTCTTAGAAATAGGGAACAGGATGAATTGGAGCCATCTGTTTGCCAGCGATTTCATTTGGTCAGTTGACATTATTTCGTTGATGTTATGCTATACGAACATGTTTTAGACTCGAGTCATCCTAGGAATCAATGATCTCAGATGATGTGATGTTCTGGAGAAGGGTACAATCAGATTGCAGTTGCTGCTTGCTACCCGTCTTGTTGAGTAGAAGCTCACTTTTCGCTGTCTTCCGAGTGGAACCAAGTGTAGTACTTTGACAATATTGGCCTTGTACATGACAGTAAGGCAGCTCATATTCCCTCTGGTGTCGAAGACTCTGCTGAAATGACAGATCTGTCCAGGCTGGGTCCAGGCGAGAAATGAGTCGTCTTGCCCTGTTCTTTATTCTGTCAAGAAGTCGCAGATGAGACGGTGGGTAGGTAATTCAAGAAAGTGGAGCATACTCAAGGTGTGAGCGTACTTGTGCCTTGTACAGAGTCTTGCAACCTCGACTGTTTAGCAGATGTGATATACGTCTAAGTGCTTAGTTAGCAAGAACTCATTTAAAATTAAGTCCTTTCTAAAAATTTTCTCTTTTACGTTTAAAGATATATATTTTTCATTTATGTTAATGTAAAATTAATAATTTTGTACCAAAAGAACCTTAGAAAACTTACCTAACCTTATTATAACAAGTACAGTTTAATTTAGCCTAATCCAGCTAAATATATTGTAGATAAGCTTACAGTAGTTTAATAACACAATGAAATATTTTTTTTCGTTATGCTCAGAATGATTTTTTCGAAATTATTGCATACACAAATTTTCACTTGCCTCATTCGGCAATAAAAGCGATGCTATTTAAGCCAGAATCGCAAGTTTTACCTGTTGCGCACGACACACACACACACACACACATATATATATATATATATATATATATATATATATATATATATATATATATATTCTTTCAACACACCGGCCGTATCCCACCGAGGCGGGGTGGCCCAAAAGGAAAAACGAAAGTTTCTCCTTTTACATTTAGTAATATATACAGCAGAAGGGGTTACTAGCCCCCTTGCTCCCGGCATTTTAGTCGCCTCTTACAACACGCATGGCTTACGGAGGAAGAATTCTGTTCCACTTCCCCATGGAGAATATATATATATATATATATATATATATATATATATATATATATATATATATATATATATATATATATATATATATATATATATATATATATATATATATCTTTGTAGGATCGATGGCTGAGTGGATAAGGTGACACATGTACATTGTGTTTTCTCTTAAGGCGGGACAATGTGTCTTTGGGTCGAACCCTGCCCTACCGGAGTTTGGTAAATGATTCCAAACCACTTGTTTCGTGGTTTCATTGCTATATAATATGTATACATATGCATATCTGAAAATGTTAATTAACAATTGTAACTTTTCTCAGGAGTTAACGCAAAAATTCGAACTGAGGGCGGACGTCACTACCCACCCACTCAACTTCAGTCCTACAACAAGCTTTCACAGTGAACTCTGCTCTCAGGCAGTTATCTGATGATTAATCTATTTTTCTTGATTTTCTTTACGGATATTACCTTGTTTACACTCCAACTACACGTCAGATCCACGGAAAAACACTCGCCTGAACTAACTTTGATCTAACAAGCGCACACATGCCTGCTG
This sequence comes from Cherax quadricarinatus, assembly GCF_038502225.1. Classification (NCBI taxonomy): domain Eukaryota; kingdom Metazoa; phylum Arthropoda; class Malacostraca; order Decapoda; family Parastacidae; genus Cherax; species Cherax quadricarinatus. The sequence goes on from NC_091338.1 coordinate 9,756,806, forward strand.
GATACTCCAGTTCATTTCTAAACCTTTTCAAGTCTCCTGCACCACCTTCCGTCCACACAGTGGTAGACCTACATTTTTGGAGCCCTGAAGCTTGAACTGTTATGGGGCCCCTTCGCTACCAGCAACGGCTAGGCTACATGATATTTGAATAACCTTTTAATTTTTATTTTCCTAATATTTTGTATTGAATTACACTATATTATTATTTTTTTTGAACCCCCAAAATGTTTAAAAAATGTGGATTAAAGTCACTTCTGGGGCCTCTCCGGGATTAGAGGCCCTGAAGCTTAAGCTTTATTAGTTTCATAGTAGATCCCCCCCTGCATCCACAACCATATTTATACACTCACTTAATCTCTGTTGCTTCATCCTTCGCACATGACCGAGCAGTCTCAGCCACCCACACTGATAGCATCCTGCTCGGAGCACTTTATGACTCATTGCATTGCCACGAATTACAGAATGATATGACTAGGATGGAACTGTAAATTATGTGTCTTGAGTGCTCATAATGCCGTGTACCTTACCACAAGATACGCTGCCCATGCTGACTCCTGACATGTTTACTCTTCTGCCACCTAAAACATTACCTTCCACCTTAATAGAAGTGCACTGCAGCCCAGACAGTCTCAACACGCCACTAGTAATATCAACTTCCACTGGAAATTAATGAAATTGGTGAATTTGTTTTTGGAACTGGCCGAAAAACAAAAGGATTTCCTTCGTGGAAGGTCTACCAGAGCAATTGTAAACACCTTTTCCAGGCTGGTAGTTAGGGTGGCAGGAGTGTGTAATGTGAGTGGCACACGTGAAGCACTGACCATCCAGCACACACTAGCACCAGGGGGAACAAAATTGATCGTGTTCACATGGGAAACGGAACATCAAAGGTGTTCTAAAAACGTGATTACGTGAAGGGTCAGGCCAGCTGAGGGAGTGAGGGGAGGAGAGTGGGCCAGCTGAGAGGGAAGAAGAGTGGGCCAAGTGAAGGGAGAAAAGAGTAGATATACTGAGGGATAGGGGGGGAATGAGTGGGCGTACTGAGATAAAATGGATAAAGGTTGGCAAAGTGAGAGGGAGAGTAGCCAAACGGAAAGAGGGGGTAGGGGAGATCATAAGGATGAAGTATATGTTCAGCTGTTAGAAAGGATAATGTTGGGGTGGATGGTGTTGGGATGAATAGTGTTGGGATGAATAGTGTTGGGATGGATGGTGTTGGGATGAATAGTGTTGGGATAAGCATGAAAAGGTTTGAATGAGTGGATATCGGCAAGACTAGCGCGTAATTTAGATACCAGGAACTAGCTGGCTGGCTAGCTGGTACCAGGAGCCAGCTGGCTGGATAGCTGGTGTTGGCATTTCGACTACACCGTTGGTTTTTCGACATTCCCATTCTTAACAGTCTACTCTGATTATATAAAAATTATTATTTTTATTTTCACGGGGAAGTACTAAGCCCGTCGGGGAATGATCCAAAGGGGAGTAGAGGTAGCTCTAATTCCTTGGATGAAAGGCCCTTCACAGACATCAAGGCAGACCACCTTGAAGAGTCTAAAAGAACGTAAAAAATGCTGAGAGTAAGCAGTGAGAAAACGCTAAAGGAATGTCAGAATGAACGCTGTCTTCACTAGTGAACGTGGCGGTTCTCACCTTCTACAAACTGTTTACAAACACACGTTCCCTTCGGCTGTAGAGAAAGATATGCACAGTTTAAGATTAAGGCAACTTTTCGCCACTAGTGGCGAAACATTTAAATGTCTTAAAATTTACAAATGAGTCGTTATCTATATACACAGTCGGTATCACAGTATCTGCTCATCAGCCCTTTCCTGCTGTTGTCTGGTGAGTTACGCACCGCATTGTAATGGTGCTCCCTGTAGCTGCCTGGTGACCTAAGCATCGCAGGGTAGTAGTGTTCCCCGAGGCTTCGTCAGCACCATCTCTCCATGGAAACTTTAACAGAGCAGAAAATGATCTGGAAGCAGCGTGGCCAGCGCTGCCCGTCTGACGCGAGGCTCCAGGCTGGGTTATCACAGGGGAAATCATACTCCTCCCTTGAACTTTTCTTGCTTCTAACTTTCAGAAATTCCCCCTGGGTTTCTTGCTTTTTTTTCATCCCTACGCTTTAGTATACCTTTCTCCCACGCTTGGTATGCTTTTTTCCCACGGTTGGTATGAATTTTCCCACGCTTGGTATGCTTTCTCCCACGCTTGGTATGCTTTTTCTACGCTTGGTATACTTTTTTCCACACTTGGTATGCTTCCTCCCACGCCTAGTATGCTTTTTCCTACTCTTGGTATGCTTCCTCCCACGCCTAGTATACTTTTTCCTACTCTTGGTATGCTTCCTCCCACGCTTGGTATGCTTCCTCCCACGCTTGGTATGCTTCCTCCCACGCTTGGTATGCTTCCTCCCACGCTTGGTATGCTTCCTCTCACGCTTGGTATGCTTTCTCCCACGCTTGGTATGCTTTTTCCTACGCTTGGTATACTTTTTTCCACACTTGGTATGCTTCCTCCCACGCCTAGTATGCTTTTTCCTACTCTTGGTATGCTTCCTCCAATGCCTAGTATGCTTTTTCCTACTCTTGGTATGCTTCCTCCCACGCTTGGTATGCTTCCTCCCACTCTTAGTATGCTTTCTCCCACGCTTGGTATGCTTCCTCCCACTCTTAGTATGCTTTTTCCCACGCTTGGTATGCTTTTTCTCACGCTTGGTATGCTTCCTCCCGCGCTTGGTATGCCTTGTCCCACTTGGTATGCTTTCTCCCACGCTTGGTATGCTTTTTCTACGCTTGGTATACTTTTTTCCACACTTGGTATGCTTCCTCCCACGCCTAGTATGCTTTTTCCTACTCTTGGTATGCTTCCTCCCACGCCTAGTATGCTTTTTCCTACTCTTGGTATGCTTCCTCCCACGCTTGGTATGCTTCCTCCCACGCTTGGTATGCTTCCTCCCACGCTTGGTATGCTTCCTCTCACGCTTGGTATGCTTTCTCCCACGCTTGGTATGCTTTTTCCTACGCTTGGTATACTTTTTTCCACACTTGGTATGCTTCCTCCCACGCCTAGTATGCTTTTTCCTACTCTTGGTATGCTTCCTCCGATGCCTAGTATGCTTTTTCCTACTCTTGGTATGCTTCCTCCCACGCTTGGTATGCTTCCTCCCACGCTTGGTATGCTTCCTCCCACTCTTAGTATGCTTTTTCCCACGCTTGGTATGCTTCCTCCCACTCTTAGTATGCTTTTTCCCACGCTTGGTATGCTTTTTCTCACGCTTGGTATGCTTCCTCCCGCGCTTGGTATGCCTTGTCCCACTTGGTATGCTTTCTCCCACACTTGGTATGCTTTTTTCCACGCTTGATAACCTGCTTTCTCATGCTTCACATTCTACTCGCCCACGCTTGATATCCTATTCTTCCACGCTTGATATCCTGAAAATCAGACACATGTGCAACATCTGGGTATCTTTAATGTAGACGTTTTGCTATCCAGTGATTTTATCAATACAAATTCTATGACATAATTTGAAGACAGTAAAACTACAAAAGATGAGGTAATCACTCCCTCAGCCTTGGAGTTGGTGTGAAGAGCACCGTAGTCGTGAAGAATCTGGAGCACAGTCAAGAAGGCTGGCGCTTATATACTGGCGTCATGTGAAAAGAGGAACGGGTAACAAACGAGAGCATTGTCACTGGTAGGTTGGATTCCTCAGTTTAAGTAGGTCATACCCAAGGGGCGGGTTAGTAGAAGTGAAGAAGGTTGTGGAGATGTCCTCTGAGGGACTACCTCATTTTTTGTATATAGTTCTACAGTCTTCAAATTATGTCCTAGAATTTGTATTAATAAAGCCACTGGATGGCGAAACGTCTACATTAAAGATACCCAGATATTGCATATGTGTCTTAATTTTTATCTTGTCGGTGTTGTCTACCATTCTTGTACAACTTGTTATACTACTATCCCACACTTGATATCCTATTCTCCTATGCTTGATATACTCTCCCAAGCGTGATATCCTATTCTCCCACGCTTGATATCCTATTCTCTCACGCTTGATATCCTATTCTCTCACGCTTGATATCCTATTTTCCCACATTTGATATCCTACTCTCCCACGCTTGATATCCTACTCTCCAACGCCTGATATCCTACTCTCCCACGCTTCATATCCTACTCTCCCACGCTTAATTTTGTTAATTGATCTTGTATTATATAAGAGTCAATTTACCAATTTCATTTAAAAGATGTTTGAACTTTACCGTGAGGTAAGTTGAGATAGCGACTTATGAACGTATTTAAACTTAGTTTTGTTTTACGAGTATTATACTCGTAGAAATAATGGTCGTCGTCGTCGTCGTCATCATCATCATCATCATCGTCGTCGTCGTCGTCGTCATCATCATCATCGTCATCATCGTCATCATCATCATCATCATCATCATCATCATCATCATCATCATCATCATCATCATCATCATCATCATCATCATCATCATCATCATCATCATCATCATCATCATCATCATCATCATCATCATCATCATCATCATCATCATGGTATATAATAACGGCAAGTTTTAATCTTGACTATTACGATGTGTTACGTATTAATTTTATTATTGCCTATTTTATGAATCAAATTCGAGTGCTGGGTTCTTTCCTAGAGAATGCATCTTCGGTTTGGCTTCAAACTTTAAAAAATCCGTGCATCTTAGCGGAAATTTCTGGTCAGTTTCGGGTTGAGTTTCCATGAAATAACTTTCAGTGCCTCGCTCGTCTGTTTGGCTTTAAATTGTCACTGTTGGTATTTAATTGAATTAAAATTTTATGCTGGCCTCTGCTTTTCCATTTGCACGCCAGGGCTGTATGATCCTTGTGGGTTTAGCGCTTAATTTTCATTATAATAGTAATTTTTCTCGCACTGAGGTAGAGGGGGCTGGGCTGAAGGGATACTGGGATGGCTTTCTCGGCTCGCTCAGGGATAAAATTCGATTTGGTTGCTTTTAATTCCTCTCTTTCAATAAAAGTGCCTTGATGCTGGTGAAAAGCTCTTCATCTAAGGAATTGGAGCTAAGTTTCTTTTTTTTTACATACAAAGATGTGGTGCTGCAGTACGTCGAGCGAAACGTTGCAGTAAAATATTGTTCTGAATCATCCTCTTCCTCCTTGGATCAAACTAGATTACTTGCTTCACTGTGCATTGTTTACCACATGCGAGTTTAGAGTTTCCCAATAATATTAAAAATGAAAGGTGAAGACCTGCCCAGCAGGTGACTAGGAGACCATCAAGTGTGAGGTGAAGACCTGGCCAGCAGGTGACCAGGAGACCATCAAGTGTGAGGTGAAGACCTGGCCAGCAGATGACCAGGAGACCATCAAGCGTGAGGTGAAGACCTGGCCAGCAGGTGACCAGGAGACCATCAAGCGTGAGGTGAAGACCTGGCCAGCAGATGACCAGGAGACCAAGCATATAGTGAAGACCTGGCCAGCAGATGACCAGGAGACCATCAAGCGTGGGGTAAAGACCTGGCCAGCAGGTGACCTGGAGACCATCAATCACACTAGACAAACACTCAATTTAAAGGCGATGGCCAGGTTATACTGGTGTATGTTCCACTATCAGGCCTTAGTAGTGCCACCAGCCGGCCTTAATGGTGTCACCACCTGGCCTTAGTGGTGCCATAACGTGGCCTTGCTGATGCCAAAACCCGGCCTTACTGATACGTCTTTTTTTTCCCCCCCGGCGCTCACGGAATGGGATATTGTAGTGAATCGGGCTGGGAAGTCTGTGTGTGTGTGTGTGTGTGTGTGTGTGTGTGTGTGTGTGTGTACGTACTCATCCAAATGTGGTTCCAGGGGTCGATCAACAGTTCCTGGTCCCCAATCTTTGCTGGCCACTACTGGGTCCACTCGTGTGTTAGTTACCATTTTGTCCAAGGCACATGTCGTGTGTGTGTGTGTGTGTGTGTGTGTGTGTGTGTGTTCGCGCGTTTGCGTGTGTGTGTGTTTGTGTGTAAGAGTACATTTTTCTTGACAGAAGTGCTAATAACTAAACATGTTATTAGCATTCATTAAAATTATCATTCACTACGTATATACATTTATTTTTATCCCCGTACTGATAAGTTAAACACACGCACGCACGCACACACACACACACACACACACACACACACACACACACACACACACACACACACACACACACACACACACACACAAAGCTCAGGAAAGAAGAGAGAGAGAGGATCCAGTAGCATCAGTGAAGAGGCACTGAGTCTCGACACACACACACACACACACACACACACACACACACACACATATACACACACACACACACACACACACACACCATACACACACACACCACACACACACACACACACACACACACACACACACACACCACACACACACACACACACACACACACACACACACACACACACACACACACACACACACACACACCACACACACACACACACACCACACACACACACACACACCACACACACACACACACACACACACACACACACACACACACACCACACACACACCACACACACACACACCACACACACACACACCCCACACACACAAAAACACACACACACACACCACACACACACACACACACACACACACACACACACACACACACACACACATACACACATATACACACCACACACACACCACACACACACACCACACACACACACACACACACCACACACACACACACACACACACACACACACACCACACACACACACACCACACACACACACCACACACACACACACACACACACACCACACACACACACCACACACACACACCACACACACACACCACACACACACCACACACACACACACACCACACACACACACACACACACACACACACACACACACACACACACACCACACACACACACACCACACACACACACACACACACACACACACACACACACACACACCACACACACACACACACCTCACACACACACACACACTCTCACACACACACACACACACACACCACACACACACACACACACACCACACACACCACACACACACACACACACACACACACACAGACCACACACACACACACACACACACATCCAATTGATTTTCAAAAAGTTGAGAAAGTAGTATCAAGCAAGTCCATGGTCGACAGGAATATAATTGAATCTTGTTTCATAAAAAAACAGTTTTGAAAATAATATGAATATTTCCTTTGGTTTATATAAATTAGATCCATTTATAATTAATAGAATTCGGGAAGAATTTAATAATACATTGGACAAATAATAAATCTTAATTCTTGTGGGTTACAGTGAAGGACCTGTCGAGTTGGGCCAGCGGGCCTGCTGCAGTGTTCTTTTTATGAGTCGCGTGTCGTCGCGCGTCAGGTGTTACTTTGTTGTGGGATGTGGTGGTGAGGTGTGGTCTAGCTCCTTTATATGCCTTCCTTTGATTTATTACTTTTATTGTTCCTTGATAATGTGAGTAGTCACGAAAGCGATTGGAATTTCATTATTCTTTCACAGTGGTTGTTTTGCATATTCTGAAATCACCTATTTACTGTGATCATATATATATATTAATGTCGTGTTAGACTGACTTGTAGACATCTTTTGAAGCCGAGTGCATTTCGTACATATGGGTCTTGTACATATTCACTCGAAATTGATCTCAAACCTGAAGAAGTTGAATGTACTTTACTGACGTGTACACTCCTAGGTCTCTATTGTACTCTCATGGAAAATATATTGTACATATATCAACAGTTCCCTCATCAAGTGAATTATGCATTGACAAGTAATAGTCATCTTCTCGTAGAATGTATTGTATTCGTCTGAATTTCAGTCATAGGATGTATATCACAAAATTCTCAGTTATAGGGTGTATTGTATATCTGTAGGTCTCAGTTATAGGGTGTATTGTATACCTGTAGGTCTCAGTTATAGGGTGTATTGTATACCTGTAGGTCTCAATGATAGTGTATTGTATATCTCTAGGTCTACGTTATCGTGTCATAGAATGTATTTCCATGACTGTCATAATAACTTAATAGATTTGATTTACGTGAATTTGTAGACCGAAAACTGAATTGTTTACCAGTTAGAAAGTTTTTGTTCACTTAAGTGTTTAATCAACTTTTCTGTGGTGGCTTTTTCCAGTATTTTTATAATACTTGTCAACGCGCGCGCGCGTGTGTGTTTGTGTGTGTTTGTGTATGTGTTTGTGTGTGTGTTTGTGTGTGTGTATGTATGTGTTTGTGTGTGTGTGTGTGTATTTTAAAGCAGGTGAGTTACTGGCCTCTCCTTATTCTTTCCCTTGGTCTATGGACTCAAGAAATTCAGATACTCACCAAAGAAAGGAAAATCCATTGCTTTAATATTCCGAACGTAGTACATTTTCTAAAACTCAAGTTAAAGGTTCAAAAACTATTATGGATAAATTTTATTCAAAGTCAAGCTATAGGTTCGAAATTATTGGCAGTTGTGTTTGGATTTCTCTGCTATTACTCAGCCTATTGTTACTTTGCAATATGTGTTTTCTAACTCATGACAGCATCACCTTTCATAAGTGACAATTTAAATTTTGTCACCAAGAAGCATTTTTGTTTCAAATAAAATACCTTCATAATAACATATCTGTGCAATAGAGGCAAGAATTTTCAACGTAAGTTGAAAATATTGCAGTTACAGACATATTGATGAAGAGTGTAATAATAGTTATATGACGTTGCATAATACCAGTGTCATAACCACACGTTACATTCTTGTGTTGTTACACAAACACACGTTACAAAGTTCCATGGTTATAACGTGTAGTTACGTAATTATATTTCTTTATGTAGTATCATAATTTAGTAGCGCCTGTCCCCTATCAATGTTTTCGAATGAGTGATGTGATATTGATTTTACTGCGATACCTCGATACTTAGGAAGGGGTCTTCATGTAGGACATCCCAGTCCCAGGCGCTGTGTTTCTCTGCAGTTCTTTACACGTATTGAAGGAAGCTTTTTGCTCAGCTGGCTTCATTCCTGACGATTACCTAAATAAATGCCCTCTATTGTAGGTAAGTGTTTTCCATAGTTACACGAGGGGAAGCTGACAAGTGTTGACTTAAAACCAACACTTGAATCAACATCTGCACACCTTCCTGCATCAGCAAATAAATGGTTAGACAGCTAAATTTTTCTTCCTTGGAAAAAATTATTTTTTGTATTTATGATATTTGCAAAACAACTACGGGGGGAATTAAATGATAGCTTTAAGCCTTAAGTGTTGCGATCAACACATCAGGAGCTTGCAATGTTGCAAAAAACAGGAGTCAAGTAAATACGATCACAGGAAGCGTCTTTGCGCTTCCTGTGATCGTGTTTACTTGTGAATTGCTAAGCCCGTGTGGGTCGTTTAGCTTAAATTGTGGTAGAGGCTCGATCCGCTGTCCACTAATATGCATGGATAAGCATAAGAATATAAAGAGAGAAAATCGACGTTGTGATTGTTGCAGCTATTTCTCAATACCCAATCACTACGAAGTTGTTTGCAGCAGACTTGTCAGAGAGTCAGTCCTCAGGTATTCACAGCCCATTATCGGCGTTGAGCTAGTTCCTCAGGGGACATTCTTGCAGTGTCAGATCTGTAATAAAGTTGGTAGAATTACCGACAATATGTAAAGTAAAAGGACACAAGTGCAACTAATGTGACATTTTATTGTGGCAACGTTTCGCTCTCCAGGAGCTTTATCAAGCCATTACAAACAATACATGGACACAAAGGGTATATAAAGGCTCAGAGTGAGGTGCAATACTAGTGAGGTACCATTTCGATGTTCACTAGTGGTAGTAGTAGTAGTAGTAGTGACAAAAGCAATACAATATGGTAGAGCAATTAATTCGTACATGAGTAAAAGGATATAAAAGCTATTACTTGGGTAACATAAAAATAGGTTGGACAAATATAGACTGGAAAGAGGCAGCTTGTTTCAGTGTTCACTCCTTGTAATCTGCTTGTGTAGTATAACAGGAGAGACTATGTGATGGCAGGGTTTACTGTTTTTAGCAGGATTCTTGCTAAGACTTCGGAGATGGTGAAACTTCCGTTGTTTTGTTTAATTGTATTCGAAACAGCGATCAGTGCTGATTCGAGGCACTTGCGTCTGCGGAAATTAGTTTCTTTGATCACTAATTGGGCGTCTCTGAATTTTATGAGATGATTGGTGGAATTTCGGTGTTGTACACAGGCGTTGTTCAAGTTATCGTTCCTACATGCGTAAATGTGTTCATTGAGGCGGGTGTCGAGGTTTCTTGCTGTTTCACTTACGTAAATCTTGTCACAGCCTCCACAGGGTATAGTGTAAACTCCTGCATTGACTGGTTCGTGATGCTTGGATTTTGTTAGATCCTTTATTGAAGTGCTAGAAGCGATGGCGACTCTGGTGTTAGCTTGTGAAAGTACTTTTGAGACGTTCAGTGCAACCTGGCTGTTGGGAAGAATTATAACTTTGTTGGGAGTGGTGTTGATGCATCCTGAGTTTCTTGACGAGGAATGTACATACATTCACCAAACATTCACTGAGTTACATTTTCCTTCTTTTTTCATCAAAGACTGCAAGAAAAGAGCTCTTCAGATCATTAATTCTCCACGCATTAACACCACTCCCAACAAAGTTATAATTCTTCCCAACAGCCAGGTTGCACTGAACGTCTCAAAAGTACTTTCACAAGCTAACACCAGAGTCGCCATCGCTTCTAGCACTTCAATAAAGGATCTAACAAAATCCAAGCATCACGAACCAGTCAATGCAGGAGTTTACACTATACCCTGTGGAGGCTGTGACAAGATTTACGTAAGTGAAACAGCAAGAAACCTCGACACCCGCCTCAATGAACACATTTACGCATGTAGGAACGATAACTTGAACAACGCCTGTGTACAACACCGAAATTCCACCAATCATCTCATGAAATTCAGAGACGCCCAATTAGTGATCAAAGAAACTAATTTCCGCAGACGCAAGTGCCTCGAATCAGCACTGATCGCTGTTTCGAATACAATTAAACAAAACAACGGCAGTTTCACCATCTCCGAAGTCTTAGCAAGAATCCTCCTAAAAACAGTAAACCCTGCCATCACATAGTCTCTCCTGTTATACTACACAAGCACATTACAAGGAGTGAACACTGAAACAAGCTGCCTCTTTCCAGTCTATATTTGTCCAACCTATTTTTATGTTACCCAAGTAATAGCTTTTATATCATTTTTCTCATGTACGAATTAATTGCTCTACCATATTGTATTGCTTTTGTCACTACTACTACTACTACTACTACTACCACTAGTGAACATCGAAATGGTACCTCACTAGTATTGCACCTCACTCTGAGCCTTTATATACCCTCTGTGTCCATGTATTGTTTGTAATGGCTTGATAAAGCTCCTGGAGAGCGAAACGTTGCCACAATAAAATGTCACATTAGTTGCACTTGTGTCCTTTTACTTTACGCAGTGTCAGATCTGTTTTAGACTTGATAAAGCCCACATTGTGGGCGAAACGTCAGTAAAGAATAGTATTATATTGCATTTGTATCTGTTTTCCGACATTCTTTTAGTAGAGGTATCTGGTAGCAATCGCTGGTTAAAGTAAGGCCGTTCTCCCACTGTGTGAAAGAGAGGAAAGAGAGAGAGAGAGAGAGAGAGAGAGAGAGAGAGAGCAATTCAATCCGGGCTCAGTCTGTGGTGATTCCTGTTGATAGTCGCGCCGATAGCGATGCAAACTGACTACATACTCACCAGAGAATCAATGTGGACTGCACTCTTGCAATCCCATGACAACATGATCATGAACTGTTGGGTTTAGCGCGATCTTCAGCTCTTCGAGGGGCAAGATGCCTCCACTTCCCAGTTTGTTGCACCTTTTTTTTTTTTCAAACCAAAATATCATCGCCTGTTAATCTTTTCCTCAATTCCTCGAAGTCATCTTACGTTACCTTGAGACTGTCATCTGAAATAGCGACTCCATTTCAGATCTGCGGAGAAAAATACCGGGAACATAAACTGCTTATGCCGAGATATAAAGACAGGCTGATGTAGGTAACAACTCTTAGCTTGTCAGTAAAGTTATGAATCTTTAACTTGTAAACGGCTTGTCAGTAAAGTTAGGGATCCTTAACCTAACCTTGTCGAACCCTGTGTAAAAAAAAAATTATTGTGGGCAACGTTTCGCGCTATGTACGTTTTATCAACGAAACGTTGTTCCCAACAAAATCTAGTTCTGCAACGTGTGTTTGTACGTTCCCATTAAAGTCTAGTTCTACAACTTGTTAGTACGTTCCCAGTAAAATCTGGTTCTTCAGCGTGTGTTTGTACGTTGTTCCCAGTAAAATCTAGTTCTACATCGTGTGTCTGTACGCTGTTCCTAATAAAATCTGGTTCTGTAACGTGTGTTTATCTTCATGCTAATCAACAATATGCTTCATCCAGCATATATTCAGACGATCATGAAGTATGTTCTCAGCTGGTGCTTGAAGTTCGTATCGCTTCAGTCTCACTGGAGATGATTGGCCAGGATAAAATCCCAGCGCCTCCGCACGCTTAATTGGCTCTTGGTTCACAGGTGTGCGGGCTCGTAGGTACCTGGGATAATCACCGAGGCTCTCTGTCGTGTTTGGACGGTGCAGCCAAATATTTGAGAGCGGCATAGTTAGGATCCTTGAACCTATAGACATTTAACATGCGCTCATGGACATCGTCAGAGCTGATAATAAAAACTAAATGACATTTCGGTCCGTCAGGGCCCCTTTTTCGGTCCATTCTAGATCATTATCGGTCTGTTATGGAAAATTTTCAAGCTCTACGTGAAAAGAAACGGATTTTTAGGATAAAAGTATTTATTTTATGAATATTTTATCTAACTGATCACTAGATTCAATCAGTCATTTTAATTTCACAAAATTGTGTAATTGTGAGAAATGATGAAGACTCAGTCCTTCTTCCGGAGACGCAACCCACTCGACCTCCCAGCTGGGAACCACAAGTGAAACCAGTCAGTCGGGTCAGGCGGTACAAAAGAAGGGGTAAGAAAACTAGAAGTCCAGTTAGGGCAGAAGTGAATAAGGAAACAGGAAAGGTTCAGTCGAGTCACGCGTCTTCTGAGGCTTCGAACAATGAGGTGGGAAGCCTTCAAACAGTGAGGTGGGAGCTTTCGAACAGTGAACTGGAAACCTTCGATCAGTGAACTAGAAACCTTCGAACAGTGAACTGGTAACCACCTTCAAACAGTGAAGTGGAAGCCCTCGAACAGTGAGGTGGGAACCTTGGAGCAGTGAACTGGGTGAACAGTTATACCACACTACCAAATCTCATGATTTGCAAGGCTTTGGCAAACTAATTGAAATCATGTTGACATGGGCAGTTGACAACACCGATTATTATATGCTGAAGCCATAGCCAAATTATTTATTGTTCGTACTATGAGAGGCTTATAGGCTTCTTTGGGCAATAGATTATTGACCCCAAGCATGAAAAGGTGCTAAATATAATACTTAAAGTTAGCTATTGTAGTTTTCACGCAGCAAGAGGGTTAATAAGTCGAAGGCTGTCGATGCTTACCTCACGAAGTAAGACTTTCGAAAACGTAGTATCTGTATTGTTTTCGCTGTGTAACCATTACGGGTTTAGTGCCTCTCCGTCAGTATGTAATCTGCTTTATTGCAGTGATTCCATTCCTTTAATTTCTTCTCCATCTCTCCTCCTACATCCGCAGCGCTGTGGGTTTAGCGTTTAGTTTTGAGTATAATAACCCTACATCCAAAAGTCTCACTGCTTAAAAAATGGAAGATTTCTTGCTGATATTATTATTATTATTATTTCTATTATATGTATTATTATTATTATAATGGGGAAAGCGTTAAATCCGAAGGGGTAATATTGCGCTTGGGGGAAAGGAAGGCAGTCAGGTTTGATTTACGTAAAAGAAAGGTAGATCCAATTCCTTTGATTAGGAGCCTCTCACCGGCATCAAGGCCCTGCCCTTGAAGGGTCTTAATGTTGAAGAGCCTGGGTCAATACTGTTATCTTCTCCCTGCTAGTTTTGCAACAAGTTAGCCAGGAAAACTTGGGGTCTTATTACGTGTATTTTGTGATAATAAGAGGCTTTATTGTGCTTCAATATTGGCAGTGGCCACAGTTAGCGTTGTCATTTCAGTGAAAAGTAGTTTAATCAGTGTGAGGGGCTGATGATTGTAGCAGCCTTCCCTGCTGTGGTTCAGGGACGCTTGCCCCTACTGTTTTCCATGGACGCATCTTTCCTCTGGTATTGCTGTAGTGTCGCCTCGCTTTCTATTTCCCAGGGACGCCTCTTCCATTGTTGACAAATATCCCTTTCCCTTTCTGTTGTTCAGAGACACCTCTTCCACTGTTGACTAAAGACACTTCTCTTATTTCTGTCCAGTGTCACCTTCCATACTATTTCCCAGGCTAGGGACGCCAAGCTCTTTGTCTCGGGACTTAGGGGTGTATTCTTTCTTATTTTTTGATACTGTGTTGTGATTATATCTTTGTTTACTCACTTCCTGGCATCCCTTTCCTTGCTCATACTCCTTCACTCTCAATAGTGTTCTTACTCACTAATTCACATACACATTACACTCACGCTCATATTCAAGTCACTTCGATTTACGCACACTTATACTCTCTTTCACTTTCCCCCCCAACACTTGCTTACACTTATACTCCATCGCTCCCTCATACTTCTTTCGTCGCTTCTTAACTCTCCCTTACACTCGTTTATTTTCTTTGAAGAACACGAGAAGCTATGCCATTTTAATACCTGCCTCAGCACTGTCGGTATAGCTGCCTCACTATTTATCATTGAAGCTTGTTATGCTACAATCGGTAAAAGCAACGTAATTAAAAATATATGCGATGTAATCCTCTGATGTATTGTCTTGAACGGAATGCAATGAGAGTGAGATATTAGATAATTTGAGTTATAGGGAAGCGAAGAATGCAGTGTAACGAATGTTTTTAGTAAGGAAGACGCGGATAATAATGTTAATTATAATGTTCTAATTGGTAACAGCAGCAACAGCAGCGGCAAAAACAAAACAAAAAGATAGATGGTGATGCTGCGGATGACAGCTTCATTCGAATTAAGATGTTATTCACACTTGCGGCGAAGTAGCTGTTGAATAAATGATGATGAATTCCTTTTCTTCTAAAATTAAGTTCTGTGGAAATATAAACACAAATGCAGTATAATGTGGGCGAAACATCAAGAGACCTCCAAACACGTATTTCAGAACACCAATATGCAAGCAGGACTGACGATACAAGGAATGCCTGTGTACAACATCGCAATTCACACAACCATTTAGTTAACTACAGAAACTCAAGACTTATAGCCACAGAAGACAACACTCAATACAGAAGAATCCTGGAATCATCGCTCATCTCTACAGCCAACAATTTCAACCAGAACAATGGCTTCTATAACATAGCTGAACCACTCGCCAAGAAACTTCTTCATCGCTATCCCACATAAGAACATAGAACACTGCAGAAGGTCTACTCAAAACTTGTCCAATACCCCTGCCAAGCTACCCAAGACTCTATAACCCCACCCGGTAGATCATCAGCTGCAGCATTCTCCACCTGACCTCAACATGACTATAAATACTCTCGTACCTTCCAACCCCAGGTAGATCCGTGTGTGACTTGAGAAAGCCCACTGTGTGGGTGAAACATTGTCAATAAAGGATCACATTATACTGCATTTGTGTTTATATTTCCATTGTGTCGGTATTTTATACCATTTATTTCCAAAATTAAGTTCTGTCTTGGTGAGAAACAACCTATGTGATAATAACAACAGTAATAGTTATGATAATTATATAGATTAAAACTGATCTCCCCGAATGTTGTTTATTGTTCATTTATGAGACGTTTGAGATTAATCTAGCCGGCATTGGAGGTGGACCTAGAGTCAGCGTAGGTAAACACTCAGGCGACAAAACGCTGGAGGTTGACCTGCAGGCAGTGTGGGTAAACGTTCACCCAGGCAGCAGCGCCACTGGAGATGGACCTGCAGGCAGTGTGAGTAAACGCTGATTCAGGCAACAGCGCCACTGGAGATGGACCTGGAGGCAGTGTAGGTATACGCTCACCCAGGCAGCTGCGCTGGCAAAAACTGGCCTTGATTCCTCGTTTGGGTCCCAAGTTGGACGATTTATTATTATAGGTAACTCGATGAAGGTTTAACCCCACCACAGCAGCTTAGAAGAGGAGGAGGAGGAGGAGAGGAACAAATGTAGTGGGTAAGAGAGAGAGAGGAAGTTAGTCATGGAGATATAATGCATTTTCTTTAAGCTTCCTGCAACAGGTAGGAGAGTTGAGGCTAACGGAAACCAACAGCAAATGACTGAAGTAACAGAAGGAAGTGACAACCAATAACAAGAAAAAATTAGTATTTTTGTAACAAAATAATGCAGTTACTTAATGTACTTTCATTACAGAGATAAATGGTAAGAAAGTTTACGAAAGCGACGGTGTACAAGAAACAGCAGGCTAACAGTACTATAGTGAACTGCTGGATACCAGAAGAAGAGGGGACACATTATGGTTGTCAGGGAAGATGAATCAGAATGGGCAGATGTGACGAGGGACTGACCACCTCAAATACTATTTCCCCAAAGTTGATGGACTGATTACATCTTCATTTCACTTCAGAAGCTGTTGTCTCTGTATTTGACTGAAGAAGCCTACTGTGTAGACGATACGTTTCAACAATAAAGATACCAAACTATTACACATGTGTCTTAATCATTAACTCGGCGGTATTTTATAACATTTTCAACACAAACATCATTAATATTCCTCAGATACCTATATAAGACATTCATGGAATAGTCAAGTGCATGGCTACTTTAATTCAACCCCAGATAGTGTAAAATTAGGAAACTTAGGAAATGAGAAAGAAAACAGGAGATGGAAGTATAACTTGGGATAACAGACGCTAGAAACTTTGGACAAGTCACTTGTAACGAAGACAACACTGTGTTTCACCGGACACGCAACACAACTGTATCACCAACTTTGTGAAAAGGCTAGACAAATACATGGGTGGTTTTGATAAGGACTTGCCTTGTAGGGACCAGTAGGCCTGCTGCAGTGTTCTTGTATTCTTACTTATATGCTCGCCAGGCAACCCCGAGAACATCAGTCAGGAACTAGAACAAAATCTCCTTCAAGATTATGTATCCATGACATACCTCAGACCTGATAAAGAGTATGTTGCACATACCTCTGGGTTTATACCTTATTTAGCATGCAGACCTACGCTACATAAGCCAGGGGTCCCATACATTATCTAGGGAAGAGCTCATGGGGAATCCCTGGATCACTGTCAAGTTTTAGCTAACTGGACCATTATCACTTAAAACATTGGTCCAGGATGGACCGAAGCGTCGTCACGAGGTTCCTCTCCTAAATGCTCAGGTTAACGTAGATTAACCTCCATCTACATAAACGTAACCGCCAGAAACGAAAATACACAAAAATGGGTTGCTTACGTTTGGCAGCGCGGGTTGCAGCATGCACACACAGTTTCGTGCGTTTTCTTACGAACGATAAAATTAAGTGAGGATGGGCTGAAGACAGTAAGGGAAAGGGGGAGGGGTTACGAACGAGGGAGGGGAGACGGATGGAGAAGAGGAAGAGGAACAAGAAATTCCAAAGGAGGATAAGAGGATTACCATTGTAATTACAGAAGATTTGATGTAATAGGGAGGGGCAGGGGGAAATAGGGAAGGGACGGCGGGGAGGGGCTGGGGGAAATAGAGAGGGGACTGCAGGTAGGAGCAAAAGTAAGTTGAGAGATACCGAAATACGAGACTGAAAGGCTGAAAGATAGAGGAAACAATAGAAATGTAGAGAAAGTGATGGGTCGGCGAAGGGTGAAAGGTTGCATTGAATTTAACGGAAGAATAAATAAGAGCTGAGAGACACGGAAAAAGATAAATGGTGTAAGGAAATGGTGGAAGAAGGATAACTGGTGTTAGGAGATAATGAGAGAAGGGTAAGTGGTGTTAGGAAATAATGAGAGAAGGGTAAGTGGTGTAAGGAAATGAGAGAAGGGTAAGTGGTGTAAGGAAATGAGAGAAGGGTAAGTGGTGTTAGGGAATAATGAGAGAAGGGTAAGTGGCGTAAGGAAATAATGAGAGAAGGGTAAGTGGTGTTAGGAAATAATGAGAGAAGGGTAAGTGGTGTCAGAAAGTAGTGGTAGAGAGGATTAAGTGGCAGAAGCTACTGGGAGAGAGGGGCTGGAGGGCAGTGGTTACCTATTAATTAGCGTGTAAATCAGAAAATATCGAGGCTGATGCTCAGGTAAACAGAGCGGGGGCGCCGCGTCCCCCTTCCCCTGCATGCTTAGAGCGCCTCGCCCCTTCCTGGTTTGCGTCACTCCATCTCCCTAGCGTCACCAGTGATATTTTGGCATTACCAGTGATATTCTGGCACCACCAGTGATATTCTAGCACCCCCAGTGATATTCTAGCACCACCAGTGATATTCTGGCATTACCAGTGATATTTGGCATCAACAGTGATATTCTGGCATCACCAGTGATATTCTGGCATCACCAGTGATATTCTGGCATCAACAGTGATATTCTGGCATCACCAGTGATATTCTGGCATCAACAGTGATATTCTGGCATCACCCGTGATATTCTGGCATCACCCGTGATATTCGGGCACCATCAGTGATGTTCTGGCATCATCAGTGGTAAACGTGTTTGAACGAAGATTAAGCACGTTCGCTATATCGCTTCTAGATGGCGGTAAGGCCTGCTGACTGGCTATCTGTGCGACCTTCTGGCTTGCCAAGTGGCTGGCTGGTTGGTTGGTTGGCTGGCTCTATTTGCATCTTTATGGCTGTCTTTCTGGCTGGCTTCCTTCTATGCTGGCTGGTTGGCAGGCTAGCTGAACCTCTAGCCTAATGGCTTTCTAGTTGACTGGCTTCTCGAATTTATGGCTGATTGGCTGACTAACTGTATGTTTATTTAGCTGACAAGTCTTCCATCTAACTATCTTTCTTCTTAAATGCATGACTGGTCGTCCTTACCTGGTATAACTGACTGGTTCCTTGAAGGTATGGCTGGCTGGCTCCTTGAAGGTATGGCTGGCTGGTTCCTTGAACGTATGGCTGGCTGGTTCCTTGAACGTATGGCTGGTTGGCTCCTAAAATGTATGGCTGGCTGGCTCCTGAAACGTATTACTGGCTCCTGAAACGTATTACTGGCTCCTTGAACGTATGGCTGGGTGGGTGTTCCTGACTTTCTTCCGCTTTGTTGATATCGTTGTCTGTCAGGTTCTTCTGTTAGATGTTTGTCTGATACTTTAGTTCCATAATTCTCGGAACCTTTGGTTAGTCTCCTTCTTGAACTGTTGGTCAGGTGGTGTTTTAAACCTTGGTTAGCTAACTCATTGGACTTTCAGTTAATTGGCTTCTGGACCTTTGGCTTGCTGGCTTTGGAACTTGGATTAGCTGATTCTCTGATTTGCCGGCTTTTTGAACTCTTGGTTAGCTGATTCTTTGATCCTTAGTTAGGTGGGTATGCACCTTTGCTGGTGGTGCTGTAAATTTCATTAGCAGGCTTTACATTTTTCATCAGGAGGGTTTGAATCTTTGGTTAGGTGGCCTTGAAATTTGGGTAAGGTGGTCCTAAACCTTTGGTTAGGATGTGTTGAATCCATAGTAAACTATACTGTTGGATGGGCATGTTTTTTTTCTTTGGTGTTTGTGTGTTGTATGTATATGTATATGTGTGTTGTATGTATGCGTGTGTGTGTGTTGTATGTATATGTGTGTGTGTACATTTAGCTGGCACACGTCCTGCATCTGCTCTGTTTCCTGTGTTGTGCACGGTGCACGTGCATAATTCAGACCTGGCTAGCGTGTGCGCATCGTGCCCTTCCGCTCACAATTTTCTCTTGAAACATTTACAGCGGGGACCACCCCATTTCGCACGTCATAAAAATGATGCATTTCCCAAGAGTAATTCTGTCACACAGTATTCCAGTTCCTCACGCTAGTTCGCTGACCCGCTGTTGTACATACGGTGGGATGAAAAGCTAGAGGAAGCATCCATGTTGGGAGCAACTTACACCTAGAGCCGGGTAACGAAAGAAGGGAAAAGGTATAACGATACAGCCAGTATGGATAAATGCATAAAAGCGCATGCAATTACTACACTCAGGATATCCTAAGTGTCCCTTCATCAATAAACGTATAAAAATGGAGGAGCACTGAGGTAGGTTTGGAAACCCGTGCTGGGTACTTTCACTTCAAATCCAAGTCTTCTCACTAGGATCCCATCTACTATTCACAGGCGATGTCAGACAATCACTGCCGTGAAATAACTATAGTCTGGCTCTCACTGTGTGTGTCAGGCCATGGTCTGACTCATACTGTGTGTATGTCAAGCCATGGTCTGACTCACACTGTACGTCAAACCATGATCTGACAGTGTGTGTGTTTCAAGCCATTGTCTGACTCAGTGTGTGTTTCAAGTCATGGTCTGACTCAGTGTGCGTGTTTCAAGTCATGGTCCGATTCAGTATGTGTGTATCAAGCCAAGGTCTGACTCAGTGTGTTTGTGTATCAAGCCATGGTATGACTCACATTGTGTGTATATCAAGCCATGGTCTGACTCACATTGTGTGCGTATCTAGCCATGGTCTGACTCAGTGTGTGTGTATCAATCCATGGTTTGACTCAGTGTGTGTGTATCAAGCCCTGGTCTGACTCACACTGTGTGTATCAAGCAATGGTCTGACTGTGTGTGTGGATCAAGTCATGGTCTAATTCAGTGTGTGTGTATCAAACCATGGTCTGACTCAGTGTGTGTATTAAGCCATGATCTGACTTAGCCTTAATACCATAATCTGTAAGGATTAAATGTTAAGAATTAATCTAAGTCTGCTCGAAATGCCTAGCCATGCTAGGTGTCCTAGTGGCCCCCTCTGTAATTAGTATTTTATAACATGTAAACCACAAAATACCCAAAACCTGTAAACCCCACATTGTAACCCTTATAGAGAATAAACTTGAATTGAATTGAATGTGTGTATTAAGCCATGATCTGACTCGCATTGTGTGTGTATTAAGCCATGGTCTGACTCACACTGTGTGTGTATCAAGCCATGGTCTGACTCACACTGTGTGTGTATTAAGCCATGGTCTGACTCAGTGTGTGTATTAAACCATGATCTGACTCAGTGTGTGTATCAAGCCATGGTCTGACTCACACTGTGTGTATCAAGCAATGGTCTGACTGTGTGTGTGGATCAAGTCATGGTCTAATTCAGTGTGTGTGTATCAAACCATGGTCTGACTCAGTGTGTGTATTAAGCCATGATCTGACTTAGCCTTAATACCATAATCTGTAAGGATTAAATGTTAAGAATTAATCTAAGTCTGCTCGAAATGCCTAGCCATGCTAGGTGTCCTAGTGGCCCCCTCTGTAATTAGTATTTTATAACATGTAAACCACAAAATACCCAAAACCTGTAAACCCCACATTGTAACCCTTATAGAGAATAAACTTGAATTGAATTGAATGTGTGTATTAAGCCATGATCTGACTCGCATTGTGTGTGTATTAATAAGCCATGGTCTGACTCACACTGTGTGTGTATCAAGCCATGGTCTGACTCACACTGTGTGTGTATTAAGCCATGGTCTGACTCAGTGTGTGTATTAAACCATGATCTGACTCAGTGTGTGTATCAAGCCATGGTCTGACTCGCACTGTGTGTATCAAGCCATGGTCTGACTCAGTGTGTGTGTATTAAGCCATGGTCTGACTCGCACTGTGTGTGTATTAAGCCATGGTCTGACTCGCAGTGTGTGTGTATTAAGCCATGCTCTCAGTGTGTGTATTAAGCCATGGTCTGACTCGCACTGTGTATCAAGCCATGGTCTGACTCGCACTGTGTGTGTATCAAGCCATGGTCTGACTCGCACTGTGTGTGTATCAAGCCATGGTCTGACTCGCACTGTGTGTGTATCAAGCCATGGTCTGACTCGCACTGTGTGTGTATCAAGCCATGGTCTGACTCGCACTGTGTGTGTATCAAGCCATGGTCTGACTCGCACTGTGTGTGTATCAAGCCATGGTCTGACTGTGTGTATCCACCCAGTGCCATGACTTTTATCGTTGTGTTATTAAAAAAAATGGCCGTGTTCATAATTTTGGAAGTGTGTGTGTGCTTCCCTAACTCTAATTAGCTAACTCTGTTTTCCTAGTTTTATTTACCTGGATCTATTTATCTAGCTGAGCGTACAATAGTTGATATCTAGCTCTTAGGCCGGATTACCCACTTTTGATTGGCTGACTTGTTTCAGTACTGTCACATCTCGTTGAAAAACTGAATATGCTTCTCATCTCTACTGTAAGGGGAAGGTACCTCGATAGTGGTGAAGGGCTTTTGATCTAATTAATTTGAGCTGAAGTGCCCTGCTAATTTCGACTAATTAGTTACCAACTTTTTTGGAATGGTTGGTTAATGGGGGTTTGACGTCTATCTACGAGACTATTGTTACTAAAATTACATGCAACATTTTCAACACTAGAGCAGTCTTTAAACCCTAAAATAAGTATTAAAGTTAACTATCACCATATGTATACTGAGAGATATACACCTCTTGGTGTATATATCTTGTCAGTATTATTTCTTAAAATTACTGTCGTACGAAGGGAAAAAATACTTATTTTCCGGACATATTTGTATTTTTTGCTTAATCTATCGGACCTACGTTGTCTATCTGTAGACGATATGGTATAAGGAACATTGGATATGTACACAGTGAAGTGTATGTCTCTGTTTATATACACTGAAGGTTTAATTTAAGGTTTAATTTAATCCCAGTTTTAGGTATTAAAGTATTCTTGACTGATAGTGAAAAGGTTACATGCTGAACATTAAAATGGTATAAAATACCGACAGGTTGTTAGGAAAGACACACATGCAACAGTTAGGTATCTTCTGTACTCGACTGAAGAAGCCTACTGTGTAGGCGAAACGTTTCGAAATAAAGATACCTAACTGTTGCATATAGGTTACATGCTGCCTTAATTGACCCCTCGTGCAGTCGATAAGCTTTAAACCCCTAGTAATCAACCCTAGCAAAATATACCTCAGGTTCTACATGCAAATAGTAAAGTAATAATCACGCCATTACCAATATAATAATAATGTTCCTTATTGATATAATAATAGTTAATAATAAAAACAACCCTTAAGTTTATTACTTGGAAATCAACGAATTGCGAATAAATATTCTGGCGAGGCTTTTAATTTTTTTTTTTTTCATAATTTGTGATCGCTTTTGTTTCACTTCAGTTTAAATATTTTATACATTTATTGTTTTGTTCTCTTTTATATAAATCTGAAGTTTATATAAATTGGAAGAATATAAAAATTTCAAGTTGTTCCTTGTCGTTAATCCTGCTGGATAATGACGAATGAGGATGCTGTTTATCCTGGATAATGAAGAATGAGGATGTTGTTTATCCTGGATAATGAAGAATGAGGATGCTGTTTATCCTGGATAATGAAGAATGAGGATGTTGTTTATCCTGGATAATGAAGAATGAGGATGCTGTTTATCCTGGATAATGAAGAATGAGGATGTTGTTTATCCTGGATAATGAAGAATGAGGATGCTGTTTATCCTGGATAATGAATGAGGATGCTGTTTATCCTGGATAATGAAGAATGAGGATGCTGTTTATCCTGGATAATGAATGAGGATGCTGTTTATCCTGGATAATGACGAATGAGGATGCTGTTTATCCTGGATAATGAAGAATGAGGATGTTGTTTATCCTGCATAATGACGAATGAGGATGCTGTTTATCCTGGATAATGAAGAATGAGGATGTTGTTTATCCTGGATAATGAAGAATGAGGATGCTGTTTATCCTGGATAATGAAGAATGAGGATGCTGTTTATCCTGGATAATGAAGAATGAGGATGCTGTTTATCCTGGATAATGAAGAATGAGGATGCTGTTTATCCTGGATAATGAATGAGGATGCTGTTTATCCTGGATAATGAAGAATGAGGATGCTGTTTATCCTGGATAATGAAGAATGAGGATGCTGTTTATCCTGGATAATGAATGAGGATGCTGTTTATCCTGGATAATGAAGATTGAGGATGCTGTTTATCCTGGATATTGAAGATTGAGGATGCTGTTTATCATGGATAATGAAAAGTGAGTATGCTGTTTATCCTGGATAATGAAAAGTGAGGATGCTGTTTATCCTGTATAATGAAAAATGAGGATGCTGTTTATCCTGGATAATGAAAAATGAGGATGCTGTTTATCCTGGATAATGAAAAATGAGGATGCTGTTTATCCTGGATAATGAAGAATGAGGATGCTGTTTATCCTGGATAATGAAGAATGAGGATGCTGTATATCCTGGATAATGAAGAATGAGGATGCTGTTTATCCTGGATAATGAAGAATGAGGATGCTGTTTATCCTGGATAATGAAGAATGAGGATGCTGTTTATCCTGGATAATGAATGAGGATGCTGTTTATCCTGGATAATGAAGATTGAGGATGCTGATGCTGTTTATCCTGGATAATGAAAAGTGAGGATGCTGTTTATCCTGAATAATGAAAAATGAGGATGCTGTTTATCCTGGATAATGAAGATTGAGGATGCTGTTTATCCTGGATAATGAAGAGTGAGGATGCTGTTTATCCTGGATAATGAAGAGTGAGGATGCTGTTTATCCTGGATAATGAAGAGTGAGGATGCTGTTTATCCTGGATAATGAAGAGTGAGGATGCTGTTTATCCTGGATAATGAAGAGTGAGGATGCTGTTTATCCTGGATAATGAAGAGTGAGGATGCTGTTTATCCTGGATAATGAAGAGTGAGGATGCTGTTTATCCTGGATAATGAAGATTGAGGATGCTGTTTATCCTGGATAATGAAGATTGAGGATGCTGTTTATCCTGGATAATGAAGATTGAGGATGCTGTTTATCCTGGATAATGAAGATTGAGGATGCTGTTTATCCTGGATAATGAAGATTGAGGATGCTGTTTATCCTGGTTCATGCTGAAGGAGGACACTAGTATCATTCTGCGACATATATCTGGCAGTATTACCACATCTCTGGCGGTATTATCACATCTGCTCAGTGTCCCACACAGGTTTAGCGCAGCTGGTCATCTGCTCAGTGTCCCACACAGGTTTAGCGTAGCTGGTCAAATGCTCAGCGTCCCACACAGGTTTAGCGCAGCTGGTCATCTGCTCAGCGTCCCACACAGGTTTAGCGCAGCTGGTCATCTGCTCAGCGTCCCACACAGGTTTAGCGCAGCTGGTTATCTGCTCAGTGTCCCACACAGGTTTAGCGCAGCTGGTCATCTGCTCAGCGTCCCACACAGGTTTAGCGCAGCTGGTCATCTGCTCAGAATCCCACACAGGTTTAGCGCAGCTGGTCATCTGCTCAGAATCCCACACAGGTTTAGCGCAGCTGGTCATCTGCTCAGAATCCCACACAGGTTTAGCGCAGCTGGTCATCTGCTCAGAATCCCACACAGGTTTAGCGCAGCTGGTCATCTGCTCAGAATCCCACACAGGTTTAGCGCAGCTGGTCATCTGCTCAGAATCCCACACAGGTTTAGCGCAGCTGGTCATCTGCTGCAAGCCTTCACTTTTGTTCTTCAATAAAAATTTCAACTTTTACACAGAATGTTTTTAAACATTTTGTATAAACTTTTCACTGACATCGATAATGAAATTTAACTGGTTCCTGCACCCCCCCCCCCCTCCTCTCTCTCTCTCTCTCTCTCTCTCTCTCTCTCTCTCTCTCTCACACACACACACACACACACCAAGTGCAAAGTCATGAAGATTGGGGAAGGGCAAAGAAGACCGCAGACGGAGTACAGTCTAGGGGGCCAGAGACTACAAACCTCACTTAAGGAAAAAGATCTTGGGGTGAGTATAACACCAGGCACATCTCCTGAAGCGCACATCAACCAAATAACGGATGCAGCATATGGGCCCCTAGCAAACCTCAGAACAGCATTCCGACACCTTAATAAGGAATCGTTCAGGACCCTGTACACCGTGTACGTTAGGCCCATATTGGAGTATGCGGCACCAGTTTCGAACCCACACCTAGCCAAGCACGTAAAGAAACTAGAGAAAGTGCAAAGGTTTGCAACAAGACTAGTCCCAGAGTTAAGTGGTATGTCCTACGAGGAGAGGTTAAGGGAAATCAGCCTGACGACACTGGAGGACAGGAGAGATAGGGGGAACATGATAACGACATACAAAATACCGAGAGGAATTGACAAGGTGGACAAAAACAGGATGTTCCAGAGCTTACACAGTAACAATGGGACACAGTTGGAAGTTGATGACACAGATGAATCACAGGGATGTTAGGAAGTATTTCTTCAGCCACATAGTAAGTGGAATAGTTTGGGGAGCGATGTAGTGGAGGCAGGATCCATACATAGCTTTAAGCAGAGGTATGATAAAGCTCTCGGTTCAGGGAGAGTGACCTAGTAGCGACCAGTGAAGAGGCGGGGCCAGGAGCTCGGACTCGACCCCTGCAACCTCAACTAGGTGAGTACACACACACACACACACACACACACACACACACACACACACACACACACACACACACACACATATATGTATAATGTGTGTGTGTACTCGCCTATTTGTGGTTGCAGGGGTCGATAGCTCCTGGCCCGCGTCTTCACTGATCGCTGCTCACTCTGCTCCATGAGCTTTATCATACCTCGTCTTTAAACTATGTATGCTTCCTGCCTCCACTACATCACTTGCCAGACTATTCCATTTCCTGACAACTCTATGACGAAAGAAATACTTCCTAACATCTCTTTGACTCATCTGAGTCTTCAACTTCCAATTGTGACCCATTGTTTCTGTGTCCCATCTCAGAAACATCCTGTCTCTGGCCACCTTGTCAATTCCTCGCAGTATTTTGTATGTCGTTATCATGTCTCCTCTAACCCTCCTGTCCTCCAGTGTCGTCAGGTCGATTTCCCTTAACCTTTCTTCGTAGAACATTCCCCTTAGCTCTGGAACTAACCTTGTTGCAAACCTTTGCACTTTCTCTAATTTCTTGACGTGCTTGACCAGGTGTGGATTCCAAACTGGTGCTGCATACTCCAGTGTAGGCCTGACGTACACGGTGTACAGAGTCTTGAATGATTCCTTACTGAGGTATCGGAACACTATTCTCAGGTTTGTCAGGCGTCCATATGCTGCAGCAGTTATCTGGTTGATGTGCGCCTCAGGAGATGTGCTCGGTTTTATACTCACCCCAAGATCCTTTTCCTTGAGTAAGGTTTGTGATCTTCATGACTTTGCATTTGGCGGGGTTAAATTCGAGGAACCGTTGCTGGACCAAGCTTCCCGCTTGTCCAGGTCTCTTTGTAGTCCTGCTTGATCCTCGTGTGTGTGTACTCACCTAATTGTACTCACCTAATTGTGGTTGCAGGGGTCGAGACTCAGCTCCTGGCCCCGCCTCTTCACTGATCGCTACTATGTCCTCTCTCTCTCTGCTTCCTGAGCTGTATCATACCTCTTCTTAAAACTATGTATGGTTCCTGCCTCCACTACTTCACTTGCTAGGCTATTCCACTTCCTGACAACTCTATGACTGAAGAAATACTTCCTAACGTCCCTGTGACTCGTCTGAGTCTTCAGCTTCCAGTTGTGACCCCTTGTCCCTGTGTCCCCTCTCTGGAACATTCTATCTCTGTCCACCTTGTCTATTCCCCGCAGTATCTTGTATGTCGTTATCATGTCTCCCCTGACCCTTCTGTCCTCCAGTGTCGTCAGTCCGATTTCCCTCAACCTTTCCTCGTACGACATTCCCCTGAGCTCTGGGACTAGCCTTGTTGCAAACCTTTGTACTTTCTCTAACTTCTTGACGTGCTTGACCAGGTGTGGGTTCCAGATTGGTGTTGCATACTCCAGTATGGGCCTAACATACACAGTGTACAGTGTCTTGAACGATTCCTTATTAAGGTATCGGAACGCTATTCTCAGGTTTGCCAGGCGCCCGTATGCTGCAGCAGTTATTTGGTTGATGTGTGCCTCCGGTGATGTGCTCGGTGTTATTGTCACCCCGAGGTCTTTCTCCCTGGGTGAGGTCTGTAGTTTTTGTCCACCTAGCCTATACTCTGTCTGCGGTCTTCTTTGCCCCTCCCCAATCTTCATGACTTTGCATTTGGCTGGATTGAATTCGAAAAACCAGTTACTGGACCACATGTCCAGCCTGTCCAGGTCTCTTTGCAGTCCCACTTCATCCTCATCTGATTTAATTCTTCTCATCAACTTCACATCATCTGCGAACTGGGACACTTCGGAGTCTATTCCTTCCATCATGTCGTTCACATATATCAAAAATAGCACTGGTCCTAGAACTGACCCCTGTGGGACCCCGCTCATCACAGGCGCCCACTGTGATACCTCTTCACGTACCATGACTCGTTGCTGCCTCCCTGTCAGGTATTCCCTGATCCACTGCAGTGCCCTCCCTGTTACATGCGCCTGATCCTCCAGCTTCTGCACTAATCTCTTGTGGGGAACTGTGTCAAAGGCCTTCCTGCAATCTAGGAAAACGCAATCTACCCACCCCTCTCTCTCGTGTCTTACTTCTGTTACCTTGTCATAAAACTCCAGGAGGTTTGTGATACACGATTTGCCTTCCATGAACCCATGCTGGTTTTCATTTATAATCTTGTTCCTTTCCAGGTGTTCGACCACTCTCCTCCTGATAATCTCCATGACTTTGCACACAATACATGTCAGAGACACAGGTCTGTAGTTTAGCGCCTCGTTTCTGTTTCCTTTCTTAAATATGGGGACTACATTAGCTGTCTTCCATTTCTCAGGTAGTTGCCCAGTTTCAAGGGATGTGTTGAAGATTGTGGTTAGAGGCACACACAGCATCTCTGCTCCTTCTCTAAGGACCCATGGGGAGATGTCCGGTCCCATCGCCTTTGAGGTGTCAAGGTCACTTAGGAGCTTCTTCACCTCCTCCTCGGTTGTTCGTATGTCATCCAACACTTGTTGGTATATTCCCTCTTGATGTTCCCTTCTGTGCTGTCTTCCCACAGCCCTTCCTGTCTCTACTGTAAAAACTTCCTTAAATCTCCTGTTCAGCTCCTCACATACCTCCTGATCATTTCTTGTGAGTTCTCCACCTTCTGTCCTTAATCTGATCACCTGGTCTTTGACTGTTGTCTTCCTCCTGATGTGGCTATACAACAGTTTCGGGTCAGTCTTGATTCTCGATGCTGTGTCATTTTCTTACTGTCGCTGGGCCTCCCTCCTTACCTGTGCATACTCATTCCTGGCTCTGCGACTGATCTCCCTATTTTCGTGTGTTCTCTGCCTTCTGTACTTTTTCCATTCTCTATTACACTTTGTTTTTGCCTCCTTACGCCGTCGGGTAAACCAGGGGCTCGTTCTGGTCTTCCCGTTGTTACTGTTGCCCTTGAGAATAAACCTTTCCACTGCCTCCTTGCATTTTGTTGTTACATATTCCATCATTTCATTTACTGGTTTTCCTGCCAGTTCTTTGTCCCACTGGACCTCCCGCAGGAAGTTCTTCAACCCTATGTAGTCCCCTCTTTTATAGTCAGGCTTTTCCCATTCAACTCCTGTTATTCTCTCCACTTGCAGCTCTACTATGTATTCAAAGCACAGAACCACGTGGTCGCTAGCTCCTAGGGGACTCTCATACTTGATATCCTCAATGTCTGAGCTGCCCAGGGTGAACACAAGGTCCAATCTTGCTGGTTCATCCTCCCCTCTCACTCTGGTAGTGTCCTTAACATGTTGGTGCATGAGGTTTTCCAGCACCACGTCCAACATCCTGGCTCTCCATGTTTTGGGACCCCCATGTGGCTCCAGGTTTTCCCAGTCAATCTCCCTGTGGTTGAGATCCCCCATAACCAGCAACTTTGCTCTGCTGGAGTGAGCTCTTCTTGCCACCTCAGCAAGTGTGTCCATCATTGCTCTGTTGCTCTCTTCATATTCCTCTCTTGGCCTCCTGCAGTTCTGTGGTGGATTATACATCACTGCAATGACCACTTTTTGTTCCCCAGACTGAAGTGTACCTGCTATGTAGTCTCTTTCTCCCGTCTCATCTATGCCTTCCATTTTCTCGAATTTCCATCTGTTTTTTACGAGCAGAGCAACCCCACCTCCCCCTCTGCCCCTTCTATCTTTCCTCATGATCTGGTATCCTGGTGGGAAGATTGCATCTGTTGTCTCCGTGAGTTTTGTTTCTGTAACTGCTATGATGTCTGGGGACTTCTCATTGATTCTTTCTTGCCATTCCTCATGTTTATTCGTTAATCCTTCTGCATTTGTGTACCAAACCTTCAACTTCTGTTCTAATACTGTAACTGTGGTGCGGGGGGTGGGAACAGAGGGATCGGTGTGTGATGGTTGGTTTGGATTGTTCAGTTGCCTTTGGGGTGTCGTGGCTGGAGTCCTTCTGCAGGTGCTTCTGGGGGGTGTGCTTGTCCTTCCATTTGATCCTGGGTTATTCTGCTCTTCTTTTTCATTTCCTCCCATTTTTCCTTTCGTTTTTGAACTCTCTCTTTCATCGT
Organism: Cherax quadricarinatus; assembly: GCF_038502225.1. NCBI lineage: Eukaryota > Metazoa > Arthropoda > Malacostraca > Decapoda > Parastacidae > Cherax > Cherax quadricarinatus. The sequence goes on from NC_091338.1 coordinate 9,787,554, forward strand.
CTTCCTTTCGTCCTGTGTTCTGTCTCGATCGAGGTACACACTCCGGAACTCCTGCTTGCCTCTAAGCCATGCTTTCTCCTGCAGGATCATGGTTCAGGTTGATCCTGCCTTGAAAATTACTTTGAGAGGCCGATTTCTTTTCTTTGTGAACCACCCGATTCTCCGAAAATTTGCCACCTGGGTCATGTCCCCCCCTCGCCTATCACCTTCATGATGTCTTCAATCGCTTTTTTTCTCCTCCTGCTTTCTTTCATCATAAGTTTCCCCTTTAGCTTCGTCTAGCCCATAGACAAACACGGATCTCTCCCTTTCCACCTCCCACTGTGACTCCCATTGCATCCTCTGATGTGTTTTAGTTCCTTCCCATGGAGCGTTCCTTCAGTCCCTTCCCTACTTATTGCCCCTATGCTTCTTGGTTTGTCCTTCCTGCTCACCTGTTCCTGGCCCCCACAGGTATCTGGTATGGTCCCTGCACATGTCCTAGTTCCTTCAATGTCTTCCAACCTCTCATTCTGTCCTAGTATGCTCCCTGTCTTTGTTTTGGCCCCATGTGTGTTTGACAGGACCTCTGCATACAGTTTAGTTTCCATGCTCACTTCAGACCTGTTGTCTGTGTCTGATGTAGCCATTGCCGATGCTACTTCTGTAATATCTTTGTCTCTATGCTGTTTCAGATGTCTCAGCTCCTCTTCTAATCTCTCTATCTTGATTTCTGCTGCTGTGGCCTGTTGCTTCCACCTTCTGCATTCTGCTGCTAACCTCTCTTCCATCTTCCTTTCCAGCTCATCTAGTCTCCTTCCCCAGTCTTCCTCCCTTTTTTGAGCTCTGCCTCCCATTCCTCCCTCCCAGATTCGTCCTTGGAGCCCCTTGTCCTCATCCTGGTTCTAGGTTCCCCCGTTGCTCCTCAGAAGGGGGGACGGGTGGTTAGGGGGAGGGGAATAGATGGTTAGGAGGAGAGGGGATGGATGGTTATGGGGGAGGGGGAGCATGGTTATTGGAGGGGTAGAGATAGTTGGGGGAGGGGGTTAGATGGTTTGGGGGAGGGGGAGGTGGCTAGGGTTAGGTGTTTAGGGAAGGGGGAGAGGTGGTTAGGGGAGGGGGGAGTACGTGTTTGAGAGAGAGGGGATGGATGGTTATGGGGGAGGGGGATGGATAGTTATGGGGGAGGGGGAGGATGGTTATTGGAGGGAGGGAGGTAGTTAGATGTTTTGGGGAGGGGTTAGGTGGTTTGGGGGAGGGGTAGGTGGCTAAGGTGAGGTGGTTAGGGAAGGGGGAGAGGTAGTTAGGGGAGGGGGGGTACGTGTTTGTGTCAAGTGGTGGTGGGTGTGTGTGCGTGTGTGTGTATGTGCGTGTGTGTGTGTGTGTGTGTATGTGCGTGTGTGTGTGTGTGTGTGTGTGTGTGTGTATTCGCCTAGTTACCGTATTGTCCTAGTGCAGGTGTGTGTATGTGTGTGTTCGTGTGTATGGGGGAGATGTGAGGGGGAGATACTGCTAACACATAACAGTAATTCTGGGTTATAAAAAGCAAACTTGCTACTAGGGTCTAGAGCTTCTATGAGTGTCTACCCTTGTGTGTATGCGTTTGTGTGTGAGGGAGGGATGGTTAAGGGGGGTAGGTGGTGTGGTTGAAAGATCCGTCGTGTAAGCACAAATTTAGTCTCATTTATCTTTCACAATTATGCTATTCTCTCCACTTATTGCTCTTTCTGGATTTACGTATTAATTGTTACTGGTTATTATCATATTCCTTGTTCACATTGAGAGAGGACTTCCTAGCTTCCTAAGTATTCTTACTGCTAATAACTACACGGTAGTAACACTGCCCTCCCCCTGTGTGTGTGTGTGTGTGTGTGTGTGTGTGAGTGTGTGTGTGAGTGAGTGTGTGTGTGTGTGTGTGTGTGTGTGTGTGTGTGTGTGAGAGAGGTGTCTTGTGCGGTGTAATGACTGGCCGCAACTTGTGACCTGACCACAACCCTCCTGGGACTTGACCCTCGCACCGTCTTACAATGTTGCCCTTAAAAGCTTGTCCCACCACCTATCTTAGTAAGTTACTCGCCTTGTGTGTGTGTGTCGGGATTTAAGTATCAATTATTGCTGGTTATTATCCTGTTCCATGTTCACATTGGGAGAGGACTTCCTAGCTTCCTAAGTATTCTTACTGCTAATAACTACTGGAATTAATACTACTCTACTCCTTGCTGGACTCTACCTTCTCACACTCATCAACACTATATTCACTATGTCTATGCTATTTCTATTCTAATTCTGGTAATAGCTTGCAGGAGTGAGTGACCAGTATCAAACAGTATGCAAGGCCAGCCAGGGCCTTCAACATGCAAACCACAAATAGGCGAATGAAACTTGCGCTCAGTGGTGCGGCGACAAGTTGCCAGCTGCTGATGACGAAGTCGTCGTACGTAGGCCTTAAATCCCTATTTTGGAGATCCTTCACCCGTGATGTTTATAACCATATATTCTCATACATCCCACTTCCTCACGCGATTTCACTCTTCACTGATGATAGTATACACTTCACATTATATACACTTCACTTTATATGTATAATGGCACACAACTTGTCGTGACGTCACTTCTTCAGGCCTACCGCTGCCAATGTGGCAACAGCGCCTAAGACCCCCAACGGTTTGCGCTTTGAAATATTTTGATTTCAGCTTTCCTCTCGCTTTTTTTAACTAATAACTTTAATTATCACTCGTAGTATTGTTCACTGACGTTCCACTACCACTGATTACTGCTAGTTGTTATTGCACGCCTTACAACGCTAAGGTTCTCGGAGCCTTGTTACCCACGTCTTCACCCCACGGGCCCACGCGTGTGTGTGTGTGTGTGTGTGTGTGTGTGTGTGTGTGTGTGTGAAGTCAATTTGTCTTAATAAACGACTGTATATGAATAAACAGAAAGATGGACGAGGGACTCGAACCGTGGAGCTGGGCTACAAGACTTTTATTAAAAAAGAGCCAGAAACGGAATTTTTGTTAATGTAGTCATGTATAATTTTTGGTTAAAAATCATTGACGGATCAGCACAGAACATTAGTGATTTTGTGTAGTTATCTCGTGAGTACCTAAGGATGGACCAGCAGGAACGTTAGTGATTGTGTAGCTATGACTTAAAGACAGAATGGTTTATCTTGAAGATTTAAATGAATTTCTCATATTGCGGCTCTCCGAAACTGCTCCAACTCCCCTAAAGGTACACCAACACTCTAGTGACACTTGACAGAGCCTTCAACAATTCACCAACACACACTATACTTTCACCAACACCTTTTTCCTATGTTCCTTAACTCCTTAACTCTTTAAACCCCCTCAAAACTTATTAAAAAGTTCTACAACTCAATGAAAACTTAGCTAGCATTTTGGCAAAACTTCAACACACTCTGAACACTTAAACTCAGGTAAACTTTTTCCTCTATTTCTTCGTTGCTGTGTTGGGCGACAAGACTTGGCAGTGAGCTCTAGTGAGAGCTATGGCAAGACTTGCTAAGGATGTATTAAGGGCGAAACGTTGTATATAAGTCAAGTTTTGATCTGTATCAGTCTTTTTTGTAATTTTTAGGCGAAACATCGCCTGTAAGTCTAAATTTTGCTCTGGAACATTTTTTTTTTTTACTATCTTCAGTACATGTCCCGGGCTTCAGCGTCGCTGTACATCTTTGATATTAGTTTATAAAACTTAAAATTAAAATTTCTCCAACACTAGACAATACAAATCAGTATCACACATTTTTCTAAACATTTATAACACTCCCAGGGAAATCTTTTTTCTTTAACTTTGCAACCAGGTTTCATCTGGTTGCAAGAATCTGCTTTGTCCTTAGCAAACGGAGAATCTCATTTCCACTGCACTCATAGTAGGAAGAACGAAAGAGCGGCGCTCCCACTTCCATCACTCTGCTGAATGTCTTTCTGCCATAATATTCCAGCAATATATTGTTCTTTTCTTTTGCTTCTCTGCCTCTTAGTGCTCACCCTCTTACTCTTAATTACTCTGAACCAGCTGTTAGCAGTTCTTCTGTAGCGCTCAGCCATCGGCTGTCTGTGTAGGTATTCTGATCCAGCAGTAGAAGTACAGGATTGATCCAGCTGCCGTAGCTGTGTCTGTTCCAATCCAGCAGTAGCACAGGGTCCCTCCAGTGATCGTAGCTGTGTCTGGTCACCGATTTTCAATACAAGACACTTTCTTTAACCTGAGCAGTCAAAAGCAGATTCTTAAGGCAAAAAGAATTGGTGAAATTAATTTAACGATTTGCTAAATCCTCGATCTGCAAAAATTTGCTGAAGACAGGAAATTATCAAACATAACAGCAATTTATAACAGATAACAGGAATTTATAAAATATAACAGCATTTAATAACAGACGACAGGAATTTGTAAAGGATGACAGAAAATTATATAAGATAAATTATTGTTTATTAACTTTAAGAATTACAAAATCTGCAGATCATTATTTCTGGGAAGGGAGACATTCTATTTCCCTTGACTGTTCCTTTTGGGAATGAGCGACCCTTTCCCTTTCCTTCCCATCCCCTTTCTCTCATCTCCCCTCCCTTGCACGAGCCCTAGCACATTCAGTTGATTTTTAAAATACAACATTTTATAAAATATAGAATGACAGCTCATGTCTTCTCAATTGTTAACATGTAATGATCGTTGTGCTGGTGGAAGGATGCCACTCTAAAGTTACCTGCCAGAACCATTGTCCTGAGTACTGACAGTGTACATGATCCTTCCCTCTCTCTCTCTCTCTCTCTCCACCTGAATTCTCTTCATAAGGAATGTTACGTATTTTCAACTCGGCTATATGTGATGTGTGTGCGCGCGCGCTTGCGAGCGAGCCTGCATACATGTGTTCATGTATGAGTGAAGGAGGAGGCAATGGCTGTATGTTTCTGTGTCTTGATCTGTGTGTGATGATCCGCTTTTGATTCTCTAGAGACTGGTCACAATCCGAGCAGTTATACATTCTCTTAAGCATCTGGTACGTCTAAATCATGTCTCCCTGATCTTTCTTACAAGGTCGTTAGGTTTAGCTTCTTCAGTCTGGTATTGTTATCTTCTCAGATCTAGGTCTAGTCTACTAGAAAAATTTAAAGACCTTTCAGAGTTTCTGAGTAGACTTGGTCAGGTGTAGGATCCATGACGATGCAATACTGCCTCTCCTACTCTCCCTCCGTGTTCACTCTTTCTCAGTATTTGCTAACCTCCTGGGAATATTTTATTCCTCGTTATTCCTGAAAGCTTGATCTATATGAATGGTAAGATGTCTAATTTCTCTTTTGATATTCTGTCCATTAGCTCCCTTCTCGTACTTATAATTCCAGTTGTATATTGCTTAACTTCTGAAGGGGCTTCTGGCCCATTACTCCTGTCTGACTTTTGGGGAGGGTGGGCTAAAGGGTTGGCGAATTCTACTGGGAGGCAGAGAAGGGATCAATAAGGGTGGAGGATGAGGGATGAGTACCTCGAGTGGCTGTGGTGGTGTTGGAGTAGACGGAGGACATATCAGGAGAAGGTACGGTGCTGATGGCATGTGTCTACGTTAATCATGGAGGTGAATAATAAAGACCAATTCAATATGTCAATAAAATTCAATAAACAGTTTTAATTAATATTTATTAATTAAGGTATTGAAAATTTAAGTCTTCCCAGCAGTTAATTAAATTTGATGAATTAATGTATTACACCTCATAACTTACTGTGAGCTTAATTTTTCCGCGTTGAAAAATCTATAATGAAGTGCATTGGAAGCTTATCTGGCTGTTGCAAACGAGGAGAATGTATATGTCTGGAACAACTTCTGAGACCATACTGACTACTGGGGTGAGACAACACTGACTACTGGGGTGAGACAACACTGACTACTGGGGTGAGACGTCACTACAGAGGTGTGGTAAGGGTTAGCACTAACCGGCTTTCCGCAACAGCAACACAGTGGCCTTTGTGCAGTTTAAAAAGAAAATATTAGTACTAGATAACACAAAAAAAAAACATACATGTTTAGAAAACCTACACTTTATGTAGTGCAACATGCATAACTGAAGTTAAATATTATCTGGGGAAAAATTATTGTATGCTGTAATTAAAGAGCTGTTGACACTGGCAGTGCAAATGTTGCCTACAATAATAAATGATATTAAAAACGAAAGGGTTTATGCACGTTTTATAAAGTTCAGTTGGAGGCGTTACATTAAAGTAGCATGTGTTATAGTGGGAGAGGAGATAGCGATTCAAAGGAATGTGATCGAAAGGAAGTTTAGTTAGGTCTGGAAGTCGTGGGGAAGAGCAGGAGTTAGAGTGAGAGGTTTGAATAACACCTTCCCTTCTCTCTCTCTCTCTCTCTCTCTCTCTCTCTCTCTCTCTCTCTCTCTCTCTCTCTCTCTCTCTCTCTCTCTCTCTCTCTCTTTCTCTCTCTTTCCTCCCCCTTTGTGTTTTAACCCCTGCCTGAGACAGCAGGTCAGAGAGAGAGTACTGACTTATTAAACGATCTCTACAAACAAATGTTCATCACACACACACACACACACACACACACACACACACACACACACACACACACACACACACACACCACCACACCACACCACACCACACCACACACCCACACCACACCACACACACACACCACACCACACACACACATACACCAGCACGGATTCATGGAAGGCAAATCCTGTGTCACAAACCCACTGGAGTTTTATGACAAGGTAACGAAAGTAAGACACGATAGAGAGGGGTGGGTTGATTGCATCTTCTTGGACTGCAAGAAGGCCTTCGACACAGTTCCTCACAAGAGATTAGTGAAAAAGCTAGAGTATCAGGCACATATTACTGGAAGTGCACTGCAGTGGATCAGAGAATACCTGACAGGGAGGCAACAACGACTCATGGTATGTGACGAGGTGTCAGAATGTGACGAGCTATGTTCCACAGGGGTCAGTCCTAGGACCAGTGCTATTTTTGGAATATGTGAATGACATGATGGAAGGGATAGACTCAGAAGTGTCCCTGTTCGCAGATGATGTGAAGTTAATAAGGATAATTAAATCGGATGAGGATCAGGCAGGACTACAAAGAGACCTGGACAGGCTGGAAGCTTGGTCGAGCAACTTGCTCCTCGAATTTAACCCCGCCAAATGCAAGCCATGAAGATCGGGGAAGGGCAAAGAAGACCGCAGACAGAGTATAGACTAGGTGGCCAAAGACTGCAAACCTCACTCAAGGAAAAGGGGTGAGTATAATACCGAGCACATCTCCTGAGGCGCACATCAACCAGATAACTGCTGCAGCATATGGGCGCCTAGCAAACCTGAGAATAGCTTTCCGATACCTCAATAAGGAATTGTTCAAGACTCTGTACACCGTGTACGTCAGGCCCATACTGGAGTATGCAACTTCAGTTTGAAACCCACACCTGGTCAGGCACGTCAAGAAATTAGAGAAAGTGCAAAGGTTTGCAGCAAGGTTAGTTTCACAATAAGGGAAATGTCCTACGAAGAAATGTTAAGGGAAACCGGCATGACAACACTGGAGGACAGGAGGGTTAGGGGAGACATGATAACGACATACAAAATACTGCGAGGAATTGATACAGTGGACAATGACTGGATGTTCCAGAGATGGGACACAGAAACTAAAGGTCACAATTGGAAATTGAAGACTAAGACGAGTCAATGAGATGTTAGGAAGTATTTATTTAGTCATAGAGTTGTCAGGAAGTGAAATAGTCTGGCAAGTGACGTAGTGGAGGCAGGAACCATACATAGTTTTAAGACGACGTATGATAACTCATGGAGGAGGGAGAGAGAGGACCTAGTAGCGATCAGTGAAGAGGCGGGGCCCGGAGCTATGTTTCGAGCCCTGCAACTACAAATAGGCGAGTGTACACACACACACTCACTCCAAACATTCACCTTAGTCTTAGCCGAAACTAGTAGAATATTATTAAACTTAAGATACATTCTTGTAAAAAAAAAAAAAAAAGTTACTGTTGTATGGCTTCTGAGACAGAGTAAGATAGTGTTTCCAGAGTCAGCGGCTGTACTCGCCTGTACCCGGCTCTTGAAGGTACAGGAATGAAATTATGGCTTCTTAGCTTCTGTTCACTGCGTTTTCAGTTTTCCCCTTGATTTACGGTGAGCTAATAGAAATTTACGGTGTACTGCTATAAGTTTAAAGCTTGTTACTGTAAATTTGCTGTTTGCTATTCGAAATTGTGTTAATCAAAATTGACTACATACTGCTTGAAATTTACGCCGTCTACTCAGAATTTACACCGTCTACTCAGAATTTATTCGATATTTGCAGTGTCTACTCGAAATGCACCTCTTGTTACTCGAACAGCAGCACCACCGGCACCACTACCACCAGCACCATTACCACCAGCACCATTACCACCAGCACCATTAATACCAGCACCACTGCCACCAGCACCAATAGCACCAGCACCAATACCACCGGCACCACTGCCACCAGCACCAATACCACCAGCACCAATACCACCAGCACCAATACCACCAGAACCAATACCACCAGCACCACTACTGCCAGCACCAATACAACCAGCACCACTGCCACCAGCAGTTGCATCACCACCAGCATCATCAGCAGTAGCACCACCACCAGCATCATCAGCAGTAGCACCACCACCAGCATCATCAGCAGTAGCACCACCACCAGCACCAGTAGCAACAGCAGCAGCAACAGCAACAGTAGCAGCACCAGCAGCAGCAAGTACCACAGACTCAGTTGAGAAAGCTGGGGCTGCCATCAAGTTCTCTTTGGCGATAACTTGTTTCAGGTTGGTCATAAGTTTTCGTGGCCGTGTCTTCCCCACCACGACTCTCACACAACTTAAGTCTGCCAAGGCGTAAGGGAAAGATGGAGGGGATGAGAGGGGGGAGTGGTAGTAATGGTGAAGTGGAATGGAGTGGTATTGGATAGGATGGGGTAGGCAGAGGTAAGAGTTACGTGACAGTACGTGCCAAGTAGAAGTTAAAGTACGTGATAGGTAATGTCAGGGTGGAAGTTACGTGAGGTGGAGGGAGGGAGGAAGGGAAGGGAAGGGAAGGAGGGAAGGGAAGGGAAGGGAAGGAGGGAGGGGAGGTTAGGGAGGGAGGGGGGGAGGGGAAGGAAGGGAAGGGAAGGGAAGGAGGAAGGAGAGGTTGCTGGACCTGTTTAGAGCAGTGCCATCACAGCAAGTAATACCAGTGCGGACTTGACGTCTCTCGGTAATAAGGGTAGGAGGCTGCTGGTCATACTCACGTGCCAAACAGAGCCATATCCTGTATGGCACCCTGATCACTATTTTTTTTAGCTGCACAAATGTCACATTTGATTATGTCAGATAGGGCTTAACATGTTTAATTCTGTTAGTGGTGCTGATAGTTGTAGTACTGGTGTTGATAGTTGTAGTACTGGTGTTGATAGTTGTAGTACTGGTGTTCATAGTTGTAGTACTGGTGTTGATAGTTGTAGTACTGGTGTTCATAGTTGTAGTACTGGTGCTCATAGTTGTGGGAATGGTAAAGGAGAAGAAAGAAGAGCATAGAAGGGGAGAAGAGAAAAGTAAAAGCGTACGATAAGAGAAGCTAGGAAGAGGTAAAAAGAGGTAGGTGTTAATGTGAGTTATGAGGCTATCACTGTGTTGCTTCTGCCTCGCTTCTTGTTGATCTTGTTGCTGTGGAGGTGGTTGTAGGGGGTTGGGGGGGATTGTGGTGGTTGGAGGGTGTGTAGGTGGTTGGAGGGGGCTGGGGGGATTGTGATGGCTGAGGTGTGGAGGTGATTGTTGGGGGCTGGGGGGATTGTGATGGTTGGGGTGGAGGTGGTTGTAGGTGGTGGCGGTTTTAAAGGAGACAATGGTGATTGTTTAGGTTTAAGGGGTAGTAGAAGTGACGATAGTAGGGGGAGGGCAGGGATAAGAGGTTGTGGTGAAATTAGTGCTGTTAGCAGTAATGTCAGAGTGTTAGTTGGAGAGGAAGTGGTGAAGAGGGGGAGCAGTGGTGGAAGTGGTGGTGGTAGTGTAGGAACTAGTAGTGGTAGTTGTGGTGGAGACATCGGTTGCTGGTGTTTAGTTGATGGTAAAGGTATCATCGTGGAGACGATTGTTATGCTGGGGATAGTAGTTGTGATGGTATTTGTGATGGAGGATAGGATAGTAGTAGTGGAAATTGCGATAGAAGTGGTGGTAGTGATGAATTAAATGGTATTGGTGTTAGTAGAAACGCTGGTAGAGAACGGGAATAGGATTGTGGACGTGGTTGTTTACCCGTATTGAACCCGAAGATTGTCCCCTGGACCCGGTCCCAGACCAGCTGATCAGTGAGGCTGTTGGTGCTCCCTACTCCTGGACCTAAACACCACAACCCTACTGATCAACTTTCTAAAGAAATTAATCAGGTGAAAACAGCGGAGAGGCTGCACCGCTGACTAGACAGGGATGGAATAAGGTCACCCCTGACTGGACATGAAATAAGGTCACCGCTGACAAGACATGGATGGAATAAGGTCACTGCTGACTAGACATGGAATAAGGTCACTGCTGACTAGACATGGAATAAGGTGGCTGCTAGCTAAACATGGATAAGAGCAGAATTGACAGAGGTCTGATAATGTACTTGAGGGACGAATAAAAAATAACAGTGGTGAGGGAGTGGAGAAAGTTGTACACGAACGTAGTGACACGCATAATAAGTAAACAGTGAGGGGGAAAAACAGAGGGAAGAGGAGGAGGAAAAAAACAGAAGACATACAGGAAGAGAAGGAGGAAGAAAAAATAACAAGAAAAATAGGAGGAAGTAAAACGGGAGATAAAGAGCAGGAGGAAGAATAACAGGAAGAAAAACAGGTGGAGGAAGAAAAAAAAACATGCGGCGGCGGAGGAAACGGAGGCTGGTAAATGAATCTTTTAAAAGACGTTATGAAGAAAAACATTCTGTCTGCATGACTGTTTCCACCGTCTGCATGACCGTTTCCACCGTCTGCATGACCATTTCCACCGTCTGCATGACCGTTTCCACCGTCTGCATGACCATTTCCACCGTCTGCATGACTGTATTGACGGTCTCTACAATATGCAAGACTGTTTTTTACAGTCTGCATGACTGCTTTTACAGTCTGCATGACTGTTTTTACAGTCTGCATGACTGTTTTTACAGTCTGCATGACTGTTTTTACAGTCTGCATGACTGTTTTTACAGTCTGCATGACTGCTTTTACAGTCTGCATGACTGTTTTTACAGTCTGCATGACTGTTTTTACAGTCTGCATGACTGTTTTTACAGTCTGCATGACTGTTTTTACAGTCTGCATGACTTTTTACAGTCTGCATGACTGTTTTTACAGTCTGCATGACTGTTTTTACAGTCTGCATGACTGCTTTTACAGTCTGCATGACTGTTTTTACAGTCTGCATGACTGCTTTTACAGTCTGCATGACTGCTTTTACAGTCTGCATGACTGCTTTTACAGTCTGCATGACTGCTTTTACAGTCTGCATGACTGCTTTTATAGTCTGCATGACTGCTTTTACAGTCTGCATGACTGCTTTTACAGTCTGCATGACTGCTTTTATAGTCTGCATGACTGCTTTTACAGTCTGCATGACTGCTTTTACAGTCTGCATGACTGCTTTTATAGTCTGCATGGCTGTCTTTACAGTCTGCATGACTGTTTTTGCAGCCTCTGCAATCTGCATAACAGTCTTGTAGGACAGCACTTCGAATTTTGGTAAACTCCTCCATACCTAAAAATAATGCCACAGAACATTTTTCTGAAAAAAAATATCCCTAATCCGGTTTTTTTTTTTTGTCAGTTAAACAATTATAGATATAACTGAATTATAGACGTAATTGAATTATAGATATAACTAAATTCTAATTAGACAAAAAATAATGTTATTCACTAACGTTAATTTTGTTAACGTTTAACAAAATCTACCTGGAGGGTGTCCCAGGGGTCAGCGCCCCCACCTGGCCCAGTCCTTGGATGGGGGGGATTCAGGTTGATGTTTTATCGTACTTGGAATGACTGTAAAAAAATCTACAGGTAAATTGTAAAATTGGCAAATATGTACGTTCAAGGACATAAATATGTTCAAAGAAATATATATGTTCAAAGAAATGTCTACGTTCAAAGAAATGTCTACGTTCAAAGAAATGTCTACGTTCAAAGAAATGTCTACGTTCAAAGAAATGTCTATGTTCAAAGAAATGTCTGTGTTCAAAGAAATGTCTACGTTCAAAGAAATATCTACGTTCAAAGAAATGTCTACGTTCAAAGAAATGTCTATGTTCAAAGAAATGTCTACGTTCAAAGAAATGTCTATGTTCAAAGAAATGTCTACGTTCAAAGAAATGTCTACGTTCAAAGAAATGTCTACGTTCAAAGAAATGTCTATGTTCAAAGAAATGTCTACGTTCAAAGAAATATCTACGTTCAATGAAATATCTACGTTCAATGAAATACCTACGTTCAAAGAAATGTCTATGTTCAAAGAAATGTCTACGTTCAAAGAAATATCTACGTTCAATGAAATATCTACGTTCAATGAAATACCTACGTTCAAAGAAATGTCTACGTTCAAAGAAATGTCTACGTTCAAAGAAATGTCTACGTTCAAAGAAATGTCTATGTTCAAAGAAATGTCTACGTTCAAAGAAATATCTACGTTCAAAGAAATATCTACGTTCGAAGAAATGGCTACGTTCAAAGAAATGTCTACGTTCAAAGAAATATCTACGTTCAAAGAAATATCTACGTTCAAAGAAATGTCTACGTTCAGAGAAATATCTAGATTCAAAGAAACCTACGTTCAAAGAAATATGAAGGTAAATTACGTAAACTCTGGTTGTAAACTGAGTTTCTATAGTTCATTCGAGAGAGACATTAAACTGGTAGATTTTTCTTTTTACCTCAGTTGGGGCTTAGAGACAGAGAAAGGACCGGGGGGAGGGGGGGGAGTCTCTCTAGAATTCTAGAATATGCATTTTTACAATTTGTTCAGTTTTTATTAAAAGTGATTATATACATATATATATATATATATATATATATATATATATATATATATATATATATATATATATATTTAGTTAGTTATTTAGTTATTTATTTAAGGAGTCGAACTCACGCTGCTTTGGCCTGCCTCGTGGTGGGCGAAAACTCATGACGCCTTAATCCACGGGACCATACAATCATTAAGAGTAGCGCATTAAGGATTGTATGGTCCCGTGGATTAAGGCGTCATGAGTTTTTGCTCACCAGGCCAAAGCAGCATGGGTTCGACTCCTTGACTAGTCGCAATGTTGTTATTGATCAATACCACTTGTTCGTACACGGAAAAATTGGACAAAGGAAATGTATTGCAGATGAGCTAACGCGATTAAAAATGGTTATTTGAATTTTCCATGCCCAAGAAAATATGAAAAAATATTATCTTGGTTATTTTTTTAAATTTACAAACATGAAAAAAAATCACAATTTTCGAGTAAAAATTTATAGTGAAATAATTTGATTTGGATGAAAATAGAAGTATGTAGTTGAAGACCAATGACTTCTTGTATAAGGATTTTTATGATTGTTCTATAAATAAACACGGTATACAGGATGGGGTCCACCTCTGGTGTAAGTTTTGGGACCATATAAATATTCAAATAACTTCCAAGATAATCGCAGATTAAGAAATAATATCTTTTATGTCTTCAAATGGTAAAAAAAAAATAATTCTAGCCACTTATTTTATAATCGTACGGTTGTGTAATAACGGTATTTACTAAACTAAAAAAAAATAAATGTAGGAATTGTCCACAAAATACCAAATTCACATAAAATAAGCGGTCATAAAGAACGCAAAATTATTTGGCGAAATATACGATAACTCGAATTAGAAAAATCGTAGAAACATAATTTAAATACCGAAATACCCAATGAACCATGAATTATTTATCTCACGCTTGTTGTTTTAAAGATCATGTTTTTGTTCCATCCATGAAGTGCCCTCTCTCTTCCCCCTTCCTTTCCCTCGAGCCAGATTATGGGGGACTAAAGCCCCATTGGGAAAAAAAGTCGTAGAATAAATCTACTAAATTCCAGTTAACCCAATTTAACATTAACCTGTAGGTACTTGTAGTTAACCAGAACTAACTCAAACAGGCAACTAACACCTGACAGTATGAGAGGAGACATCGTCCTCTTTAAATAGTTGGAAACTACACTTTCGTTAATGAAGTTAGAGAACAGGTTGAAAACTTAAGAAGTGAAACCTTTGAAACTCATTTAGAAGGATGAATGTATTCACTCTTGCTGATTAAAGATCACAGTGAGAATTAGTTCAAGTGTTTAAATCTAGAGTGTTACGTGACGTTATTGAGTTATACTGACTGGTAGTATCTAAATATCATACTGGCGGTTGCACTTGTGTGCACTTCACGATATTGGCTAGTGTCTTGAACCGTGGAAAAGTAGACACTAATGCAGTATAATACGATCCTTTATTGACTACGTTTCGCCCACGCAGTGGGCTTTACCAAGACACACACTGATCTGTTTGTGACTTGATAAAGCCCACTGTGTGGGCGAAACGTAGTAGGTAAAGGAACAAATTATTCTGTGTGTGTGTGTCTGTTTATCCATCTTGTCGGTATTTTATATCATTTATCTCCGTCTTGAATTGTACACAAGTACAGCAGAAGCTTGTTCTACGGTGTCTTTTCCTTTTATATTCACCAAACATAACCCTCGACAGTGATTTTATAATTGGTAAACAATATCAGTAACTAAACGAAACACTTCTTCGAGCAGTTAAAACGTGAAATTACCACAAGTAGTATTGGAGAGTAATAATGTGTATTCAATTAAAATTGGATTGAGCAATTTTTGTACTTGAAATCCCTCGTTTGCGTTCCATGAATAAGCAGCCTTGTTTATGTTGATTGGTCCTGGTAATGACTGATTGCATTTGTTTGTCTTATTTTACGAGAAGAACGTGAGTAAAATAGAAGAGTAAAATAGGAGTGGGGGACATAATGACGAGAAGGAAGAGGAAGGAGAGAAATGAGGGGAGGAAAGAGTATTGGAGGACAAAATTATGAGGAGGGGAAAAGAGTAGGGAGAGGACAAAATGATGAAGGGGTAAAGAGGAAGAGGATGAGAATTATTTGAGTGAAAGTGACACAAAGGACAACATGGCAGCTAAATTGGGAAGGACATACTGAGTGAGTGATGGGTAAATAAATGGAAAGTCAACCATAGAAAGAGAGAGAGAGAGAGAGAGATTTTGCCGTCGATGTGGGTAGTTTAGTGTCCATCCCATATCCATCCTGTGGAGGGTAGCTCAAGAATCTATGGATACACGAAAGGCCTAGGAACTAGGCTCCGAAAGGTTAAAAGGAGTACATCTAGATTTATATGTACAATTCTTTTATCTCTTTCAAGAAAATTTTGGCAATATGCTTATTATGTCTGGTATCGCTATTAATGAGATACCATGATTTATCACATAATTATGTTGTCACTATTTTTCTTAAGTACAGTTAAGCACATAGCAATCAAGAAAGTAACAACAAGGCTCACCACATACTAGTGTATTCTTAAGGCACTCACTTCCATTATTTACTTGTCACCTAATATTATTTCTAATTCTTAACACAGATATACTAAAGCCATATTCTCTATATTCTACATTTTCCTTCAGGTTATATATATATATATATATATATATATATATATATATATATATATATATATATATATATATATATATATATATATATATATGCTTATGGATGGACTTATCAGAGCTAACATTTCCAAATTATTTTAGTTCTTCATAGATGAAACATTATTTTCAGATAATATTTGCTCCCTGTTTCGTGATTCTACATCCAATTTGATGTCAGCGCTTTGTAATCTATTCAGCCTAAAAAAATATCCAATGTACGCTCTACTAAGACTTCTTCATTACCTTGTGTCCCACATACATCTCTGTAGCTTCCTCGACCTGTCAGTGTTGTTCGAACCTAACTTAACTTACCCTAACCTAACCTCACTTCACCTCACCTAACCTAACCTAACCTAGCCTAGCCTAACCTAACCTAGCCTAACCTAACCTAACCTAACCTAACCTAACCTAACCTAACCTAGCCTAACCTAACCTAACCTAGCCTAACCTAACCTAACCTAACCTAACCTAACCTAACCTAACCTAGCCTAGCCTAGCCTAACCTAACCTAATCCAACGTAAAAAAAAATAACAGCTGCAGATACACTCCCTCTTCCCTAAAACTTTCACACACCTCCCTCTAACGTAACTTTTTCTCACTCCTCCCTTTTTCTTAACACTTACTCATACCTCCCTCTTACCTAACTTTTTGTCACGCCTCCCTTTTTAATAACACTTTCACACCAGACTCCATTTTCTTAATTCTTTTTGACAATTGACTTTTCAATTACCCTTTCACATTCCACTATTTCACAACCCCCCATTTCCCCCCCTCCCTCTTTTTATCCCTCTCCTTTTCCCTCTTTCAACTCCCCAGCTCATCTTCCCTACTCTCTCTCTCTCTCTCTCTCTCTCTCTCTCTCTCTCTCTCTCTCTCTCTCTCTCTCTCTCTCTCTCTCTCTCTCTCTCTCTCTCTCTCTCCCTCCCTTCCTCCCTCCCTTCGTCTTTCTCTTCCCTTCTCTTTCCCCACTGCCTGCTCTGTCCCTGTTTTGGCCATGTAAACAAGGAATCTTAAGAAATACAGGGCTTAAGTATGACGTGAGCTTTGTGAGGGGGTCTCCCCAGTGTGAGCGTCTGCACACTGTTTATGGTGTGTAGCTACCGTGTTGGACCCTGGAGCGTCTGTGTGTGTATAAATATATTTATATATACATATATAAGTATGTATGCATATATGTATATATGCATGCATATATATGTATGTATACATGTGTAAAAATTTATTTTGTAGCAAAAAAACATAGAAAACTTACCTAACCTTTTTATAACAAGCACAGTTTAATTTAACCTAATCCAACTAAATGTATTTAAGATAAGTTTACAGTAATTTAATAATAAACAAACACAATGAAATAGATTTTCTTCGTTAGGTTCAGAATGATTTTTGCGAAACTATTGCATACACAAATTTTCGCTTGCCTTATTCGGCAAGAAGAGCGTTGCTATTTAAGCCCAAATCGCAAGTTTTACCTATTCGGCACGACGTATATGTATTCAGAAGTAGTAGTTATAATCGACTTTCAGTGAATACATAAAAGAATAGATAATAGTTCATTACGAGTTATCTTAACTTTATGGACGATTTGCCTTAGAGAGGTATGAGAACAGATGCATTATGAATATTTCCAGAGTTCCGGTAGCCGCTGACGCAGACAGCACAGAATTGTTGGTGAAATCTTCCAATTGAAAGCCCCGTAGCTGTGTGATACATCGCTGGAGCTGCTACGTGCAGCTCTTTATTAGGTACATCTTTCGAGTACTAGGTTGGGCCCCACTTTGCCCCCAGAACAGCCTGCATTCTTAGTTGCATGGATTCGACAAAATGCTGGAAACATTCCTTAGAGATTCTGGTCTATATTGACATGATAGTATAATGCAGTTGTTTTGGATCTTCCATTTCACGACATCCTAAATTCTGTTCTTACGCTGTCCGATGCTAAATTCTGTCCATACCATCTGCATGTCGCAGCAGAAATCACGATTCGTCAAACCAGGCGACGTTTTACCAATCTTCAGCTGTCCAGATTTGGTGAGCCTATGCCCACTGTAGCCTCAGTTTTCTGTTTTTAGCAAACAGGAAAGGAACCCGGTATGGCGTTCTGGTGCTTGAGCCCCTCCACTTCAAGGTTCGGTTTGCTCTACATTAAGAGATACTCGTCTGCACATCACTGTTGTAATATGTGTTTGAGTTAATGATGCCTTCTTGTTAGCTTGAACAAGTCTGGCCATTCTCTTCTGTCTTCTCTTAATAACAAGGCGTTTTCGCCCACAGAACTGCCGCTCACTGGATGTTTGGAGTTTTTCACTCCATTCTCTGTAAGCTCTAGAGATTGTTGTGCGTGAAAACCCAGGAAATCAACAGTTTCTGAGATACTCGAAGCACCCCGTCTGGCACCAACAATCATTCTATGGTCGAAGTCCCTTAGATCACATGGTCACAATTCTTAGCCATTTTGATGTTTGGTCTGAACAACAACTGAACTCTTGACCATGCCTGCATGCTTTTAGGCACTGAGGTTCTGCCACGTGATTGGCAAACCTCAGTGCCTAGATATTTTCATAAATGAGCAAGTGTCACCACAGGTTTGTCAGGATATTTACACGTCTGATGAGAGTCGGATCACCTGCTTGACGTGTGCCACTCGTGGAAATGAAAAAAGAGGAAGTCACCAGATTGATGTGCGCTCACAGCTAGGAGGCAAGCTCTCTTCATGCTCTATCCAATCTGCAGAAGTCTATAGCGATGAGATTATTCCAGCTGAACTGCTTGTGGGCCACATCCTCAGCTAGTTTTTTTGTATTATTGCTGCCAGTACAGCAGTATCCAGGTGAATTTAATATGCCGGAACTTGATTCACCAATTCACTGGATCAATTGGAGAAGGATAAGAAGGCTGGCAAGGCAGTCTGAGAGGCAATGTATATGCTCAGTCTCCTAATCTAACTGCAGGTGTTACTTGCAACCACTGATTCATTCACGCCTCAAGCTTGAACTTCAGAAGGGTATCGTACTCAGCTTGGGGCTGGTATAAAATGGGGAGCATCCTAAAAAAGTAGGTTAGTTTAAAGAGTGATAGACATTTAGTGTAGAGGTAGAAGGCATCGTGGGCATTGATGTTTCCTATCTTGGTTTCAATCTTTTCATCTTTTTTTTCCAAGAATCTCGCAGATAATGTTGGATCCAAGCGACAAAATGTGAAAATTAATGCCAGTTGGGATTAATGTTAGACTTACACTCATTACGAGGCGGTTGCAACTTGCACAGTGGAGGACACTAGTTGGTACTAGTTCTGTACTCTCTGGTGTCCTAAGTTTTTTGATACCCTCTAGCAGGGACTCTGTGGTGCCCGCCAGAGGGCCACCGTACAAGAACCAGATGTTAAGCTCGCTGATCAACTCCACAGCGACTTCTTTAATGGCTACTTAGTGGCTCCTTTGATGGTTAGGCTGAAAAAAAGAATGAAGAGTCTGTTAGGGTTATGGGGTACAATAATGTATAGTAGGGAATATAGCATTAAATTTAAAGCAAGATAAAGAATAATATAATAACTTCTACATGTACACGGTATACAGACCTAGCTGACATCAGTGACATATTGCTATATAGAAAGCCGCTTGTTATTCTGAGCATTTCGGGCAAATTAGGTCAGTTTTGTCCCAGGATGCAACCCACACAAGTAGACTAACACGTAGGTACCCATTTTATACTGATGGGTGAACAGGGACAGCAGGTGTCTTATGGAAACACGTCCCTAATGTTTTCCAGCCTTCCCGGAGGAGATTCGAACTCCGGACCTTAGTGTGTGAGCTGGGTGCGCTAGCGAAAGAAGGAATGTTATTTTTCCTTCAAGGAAATCCGTCGTTGGCATTCACTTTTACCATAAACTTACACACTGTACCGATCATTTATCCTCCATTAATCATCTTTTAACCAGATTAAGAGAAGTGCAGTCATGGGATTGTTTCTGTGAGCACTCAGACTGTGCCGTCCACTACACTTAGCACAGAAACTGTGCACCATCACTGTACAGTTGCACAGATCTGCAGAGAGAAGATGGAATAAATCATCAACAGGACCTTATAAATAAAGATGCGACATTAAAGCTAACCATATTGAATTTGTTTTTTTACGTGAATTATTCCAGCCACGTTATTGTAGCTTGTATGCTACACACATGCAGTAACTAGAAGGCATCTCGTTTTTCCCCTTCCTTTGGTGGGCGAAACGTCTCCTTAATGAATGTTCTGGTTACCGCATATCGTTTTCTAACATACCTGGGAGTGCTAAACACCAATTGTAACCTTAGTTCCCCCTTCTTTATGATACTGTAATTTCCGACATATAAGGCGCACGATCATATAAGACATACAGACATATAAGACAATGTTTTCAATCACTTGTAACGTTAGTAAACTGTTAAAGTGTAACCCAAAGCCTACCCTTGACCCTAACCTTGAGCATATAAGGCGCAGGCTGATTTTCGATGACTTTTTTTTTTTTTTGAGGAAAAAGTGTCTTATATGGCCGTGATATACGGTATATATAGTCAATTATTTATCTTATGCTTAAATTTCAATCAGTAGAGTAACCACTGAGGGCAACAGGGCAATTTTTTTTAATGTATATATGGTTTGCGTATTAATCGTCTACATAATTCTCCATTGTATGATAATATACAAGTAGATTTCTTGTGGGTGAAACGGAAAACCACTAGTTGGTCTGTGTCTCAATAAGGAATCAAAATGCTTCTTTTAACCCTTTTGAGGCCTTATTCTAGGTCTGTTGTGTATTGATGGGCTCTTGGTGTTAACGTTGGAGAGATGGACATCAGGTGCACAGTATACAGGGTTGGCCAAAAATAGGCTTACACTTAGTAGGTATGCACTTAACTCCTGCAACTGTACGGCATTTTTACACTTCCAATACTGCTTTAGTATTGGAATATTGGTTTGGAATAATGGTTTGGAATTATGGTTTGGATAAATTAAATCGAAAACGTGGACAAATAGGGAAACAACTATAAGCCTACTTTTGGCCCACCCTGTACTAGCTGCTTCGGAGGCAAAGTATGTAAAAATCTAGCTCCAGTGAGGCCACCCATTACCCAAACCATCATCACCAAGCATTTTTCCTGCTTAATAAAATATCTTCATTTATCACCTGTGGCACCAGCTGACCTCGCTGGTGCCACAAGTCACCAGCTGGAGGTGTGAAGGAGGGAGTGAAGCAGTGATCTGTCCATAGAGTAAATAAAATAAAATATGTATAATGGAAAGGGTTTAAATTGGCACGCTTTAAAGGTAGGTGCATGTTGAAGAGTGTCACGAAAGAACCTATATGGATTCCTCCGAGCTCACACAAGTGCCTTTATTGTCCCCAGCAACCATGAATCTGAACTGATGTTACTAAGGCTACGTATTTTTTTTTTTTTTTACCACTTTGCACACCTGCCGGTAGATGACTTGAGGGTTGCTGGGGCAAGACGAGCCTCTAAATGCTCGTCTTAGGCCTAACACTGTCGCCTGGGAGGAAAATGATGCGATCTGGAGCCTGAAGGTCGACCATCACGGCATTGAGATGGGAGAGGAGTATTGCTTCAGAGACGCGAGAGGAATAAAACATGATATTGAAGGCTTCACCTCGTGCCAGGCGTTTGAACTGGGGTAATTCCGATTTTTCTTTCTCTGGCTTGATGCGTTTTCTGTTGGTCGGTGAGAGAGAGAGAGAGAGAGAGAGAGAGAGAGAGAGAGAGAGAGAGAGAGAGAGACAGACGTCTGTTGGTCGGTGAGATACTCGTCTGTGTTGGTAGGAGAGACTCATTTGTTGGTCGGTGAGAGAGAGAATAGAAATTCGTCCGTTGGGCGGTAAGAGACTCGTCTGCTGGACAATGAGAGACACCCGTCTGCTGGTCAGTGAGAGACACCCGTCTGCTGGTCAGTGAGAGACACCCGTCTGCTGGTCAGTGAGAGACACCCGTCTGCTGGTCAGTGAGAGACACCCGTCTGCTGGTCAGTGAGAGACACCCGTCTGCTGGTCAGTGAGAGACACCCGTCTGCTGGTCAGTGAGAGACACCCGTCTGCTGGTCAGTGAGAGACACCCGTCTGCTGGTCAGTGAGAGACACCCGTCTGCTGGTCAGTGAGAGACACCCGTCTGCTGGTCAGTGAGAGAAACATCACTGTCGGTCTGTGACATAAACTTGCCTCTTAATATGACATAAATTCACCTTTTGATCAAGACTTACGGCCCTTCAGTTGAAGTGACATAAATTCTGCTGTTGGTCAGCGACATTCAACCTGTCTTCCACGCGCGGCTCACCTTTGAGGGGACACTCAACGAGATATGTCAAAGTGGGTTCGTTCAAGTAAAGCGGCTTTACTTCAGCAGGGTGGAAAAGCTCAACCCACCCCAGCAGCTGCTGCACAATATCATAGCGTTGCCAAACCCATACTCCTAAAAAAATAGTTTCCCTCATGAACGATGTACAGAACGTAGGAAAAGCCTCGGTCATCGATAGGAACAGATGTGGTTCTCGGACTTTTTTTTTTCTGGTGTATCTAGATACGTTCTCTCAACGTTCGATTGAGCACATTCAATAAGTGCAAAGGGAGCACGACTCTTCAACACTCTCCTTTCATGCACACGGGGGATTGCCAACGAACCTTTAGCTGTCTTCAAGAGGGGCCTAGACAGTTTCCTCAAATCATTTCCCTATCTGTCTGGCTGTGGTGCATGCGTTGCGGCGCATGTTGTGGGTGGCGGGTATCAACAACCTGATCGATCAGGCCAACTACCAGGCCTTGTCTGAGACCGGGCCGTGGGGGCGGTGACCCCCCCGGAAGCGACTACAGGTAACCTACAGATACAGGTATCGTTGTTTTCCGACGTTCTTGTCTTATTTAACTTTCCTATAAATATTAAAGTAATAAAATTTATCAGAAAGTAGTGTTAAAAATATTTCGTTGTTAGACTATTTGTTTTTAAAGATTATGTTAACCTAATCCACCTGTGATACATAGTTCAAATTACCAACGTTATTTTTCACACGTTCTCTTGATGAATTACATGCACAGGTTTTCCTTAGTGTGTGAGGAGCACCTCTCTGTATCTTCTGGCTGGACTGGGGCAGTCAGAAGTTAGATGGACAAAGGCTATTAACCTCGGGGCTAACTCTCATCCACTGGGTAAGACAGACAGGAGTAGTGTACTTGCAAATATATGGTACATATAGATATTTCACACAGGGGCACATTGCCCAACCGTGTTTCTCCTCATTGTTACAACAGTCGGCGGTTGAACACCACACATCTGTCATCACATTCCCATCATCACATATTCGCCATTCACCACAAATGCGCCCATCACCACAAACCCCCCCATTACCTAAAAAAACTGCTAGGGGGGGGGGGGGAATTGAGACGACATCGGCAAACTGAACACGGGGTACATCACGAGCAAGCCAGTGATTGATGCTGTCGTGGCCAGCAAGTGACATCAACTTCCCCACTTTCACGTGACCTTGGACACACCATCTTGCCGTGACTCCTCCGTAGTGAAAGCACCATTGAACGGGTCATCCTATGACAGAGCCGTTTCAGGTTATTCTTTCCTGAAGAATTAACTAGAATAAACCCGGGCGAAGCGGAACATTGGGAAAGTTTTCCAACACGTCTAATAACAAATGTATATTATACACAGTGAAATGTGCATCTCTTAATGTATATAATCTTAGTTCAATTCCTAAAGTAAAGACTGAGGTAAAGCATCCTTGACTAATATAAGACACATTTGCAACAATTAGGCATCTTTATTCCGAAACGTTTCGCCTACACAGCAGGCATCTTCAGTCGAGTACAGAGGAGACAGCAGAAGCAGTAAAGATGAAAAGACGATGTAATCAGCCCATCACCCTGGAAGTTGTAGTTTTGAGGTGGATAGTCCCTCAGCCTGGAGAAGAGTTCTGCTTTATAAACTGCAACAATGTTGCAATCTATGAAGC
Organism: Cherax quadricarinatus; assembly: GCF_038502225.1. Taxonomy (NCBI): domain Eukaryota; kingdom Metazoa; phylum Arthropoda; class Malacostraca; order Decapoda; family Parastacidae; genus Cherax; species Cherax quadricarinatus. The sequence goes on from NC_091338.1 coordinate 9,811,291, forward strand.
AGAACTCGTTTTCTTCCGGGTTTATTCGGCTCTATGGTCTGCAATAATATTCCAGACTATGGAGCAGAACTCTTCTCCAGGCTGAGGGACCGACTACCTCAAAACTACATCTTCCAGGGTGATGGACTGATTACATCGTCTTCACATCTCTACTGCTTTTGCTGCCTTGTCTGTACTCGACTGAAGAAGCCTACTGTGTAGGTGAAACGCTTCGGAATAAAGATACCTAACTGCTGCACCTGTGTCATACTTATCAACTTGTCGGTATTGTATACCATTACCATATTCATCCTTGACTAGTGGTGTACAGGTTACATGCAGCCTTAAACGACCTCGTGTATTAGCTAGGCTTTTCCCACACTTGCTTCCGCTGTTCACCTAGCAGTAAATAAGTAAATAGACACTTAGGAGTTAGTCGGCCGTTGTGGACCGCATCCTTAGTACTGCTTGAAGGTCATTATAGAAATGAGCCACACTGCTGAGCCTTTAAAGTTACATGGGTTAATAATCCTTCGGTGTTAATAATACGAATAAAATCGTCAACAACTTCCACAAAATAAATAAAATCAAGAGAGGTCTTTTTCAAGATCATTTACATACAATTTTATATAAAATGAAAATGGTTAAAAAGACTTGTTAAGAAAGAAAACAAAAGATAGAACAAAGTGAAGCGAGTGAAGGAAACGAGCCGGGAAGAGCTGTGAAGAAAACACGTTTCAGAGCAAGCTTTTATTGGGACAACGTTTCGCGAGGTGTAGTCTTATCAAGTCTTGCTTGATGAAGGTGTGGCCTAATCCTCTGATCAGAGCGAAACGTTGTCCCAATAAAAACATACTCTGCTACTTGTCCGTTTTTTTTTTTTACACTGTTGTTGACAGCATGTCATTTTGACCCAACGAAATAAAAGAATCATTAAGGGAAACGAGAGGAAAAGGGAGTGGAAATGAGTGAAAAATGTGGTGGGGGGACGAACTTAAAAAATGGGATGCATCAATAGTGTGCTGCTACCCTATTTCGGAGATAGAAGAGGTGGGGCTGAGGGAGGAAGATGTTGGGGATGTGGGGAAGTAGGTGAATGGGCAAGGAGAGATGAAGCGTGGAAGGGAGAAGTGGGTAGTAGGGGAAGGATTGATGAAAGGAAAAGGCAAGACGAGTAGGAGAACAGGAATAGTGTACGACATAAGAAAGATGGGTGAAATACGGAAGAAAGATGCTTAGGTGAGGAGGAAAAATGAGATAAAAGTGGAACGGTGTGTGGGAGTTAGATGGAGTGGATTGAAAGTTCGAGGCAGAGTGATGGGAAGGCAAATGGGTTACTGGAGATAGAGGCAGTTGATTTTATTATTATTGTCATTAGGCACACGAATACCAGTTACCCAACTCTAAATACTTCCAGCAGGTACTAGGGTAAACACCCTAGTACCTGCTGGAGGGAGGGAGGGAGAGGGAAGCAGAGAGTTGGAGATGGAAGGAGGGAAGCAGAGAGATGGAAAGGGGAGGGAAGCAGAGAGGGAGGGAGGGGAAGAAGGGAAACAGAGATGGAAAGGGAAGGAGGGAAGCAGAGAGGTAGAGAGGAATGATATAGGGATGTAGTGACGGAAATCGGTCACCAGATGTGGCCTAGACTTATATTTTTTATACATTTTTTTAAACCCTGTTAACCCTTACTCTGATAGTTACACTGTAATATTCCATCACACTGGATGAGTTTCATACATGAAGTAATGAAATTTATGAGAATTCAGGGACCTTGAATTTACTGGGTTATCACATGTTAAATCTACCTAATGTGTCATACATGTGTGCGCATAACATGTACGACCTAAACAGAATTGTAAAATTTTAAAGTTACATAAAAAACGCAAATAAAAATTTGGGATGAGCTGGGTGACTTCAGTAGGGCTCCAAGTGAAAGAAAGTCACATTGACTTTATTGCGTTATTCTACATTAAAATCTACATAATGTACATTTTATGAGCCCTAACGTGTGTGTGCTCTCAAGATCTTAATAAAAAAAATGTATGGTATGCTCTCCAAGAATAAATAAAGGTTTACACGGAGATATCGTTCAGTATCGTCCAGTGCGTTCAGTAGCCACAGAGAGAAGTTTCTTGCGGGTAGTGACTGAAATGCTGACTTACGCTCATGTCCATACACACTTTTTTATTATTAAAATTTGATGCATCAGCAGTGTGCAGCTATCCTATAGTTACATAGTTACATGGTGGGAACATGTTCCATCACACACGATGGTTCCATACAGTGAGAACAATTCTAAGAGTTCCTTGATGCTGCTGAAAGTCTGTTGATCTCGTTCCTTAGATTGAACTTGATTGCCTCCCATTTCCAAGGTGCGTATAACGCTTATGGCTACAGTGATTCCCTATGAATGTAATACAAATATAGACTGAGAAGAGTAGATTTCTCCCTGAGTTTTTAGTTCCTATTTTTTGGACTGAAATATTCATAAAGTGATAGGATCCAATTTACTCCAAAAAGGAACTAATTACTGTTAGTAGCCGAAGCACCTGGAGCAGAAAACACACATACATACACACACACACACACACACACACACACACACACACACACACACACACACACACACACACACACACACACACACACACACACACACACACACACGCATACACACATATACACATACATATACACACACATATACACACACATACACACCCACAGGGGTCAGTCCTCGGACCAGTGCTGTTTCTGGTATTTGTGAACGACATGACGGAAGCACGTAAAGAAACTAGAGAAAGTGCAAAGGCTTGCAACAAGACTAGTCCCAGAGCTTAGAGGTATGTCCTACGAGGAGAGGTTAAGGGAAATTAATTTAACGACACTGGAGAACAGGAGAGATAGGGGGGACATGATAACGACATACAAAATACCGAGAAGAATTGACAAGGTGGACAAAGACAGGATGTTCCAGAGATGAGACACAGCAACAAGGGGACACAGTTGGAAGTTGAAGACACGGATGAATCACAGGGATGTTAGGAAGTATTTCTTCAGCCACAGAGTAGTCAGGAAGTGGAATAGTTTGGGAAGCGATGTAGTGGATGCAGAATTCATAGGGGCTCTGGTGGCTTGGTGGCTAACGCTCTAGCTTCACACGGCGAGGGCCCGGGTTCGATTCCCAGCCAGAGTAGAAACATTGGGCGTGTTTCTTTCCACCTGTTGTCTATGTTCAGCCATCAGTAAAATGGGTACCTGGGTGTTAGTCGACTGGTGTGGGTCGCATCCTGGGACACTGACCTAATTTGCCCGACATGCGGAGCATAACAAGGGTCTTTCTATGTAGTAGTATGTCATTGTTGTCAGCTAGGACTGTATACCTTGTACATGTACTTGTAGCAAATAAAGATATTATTATTATTATTATATTATAGCTTTAAGCAGATGTTCAAGGAGAGTGACCCAGTAGCGACCAGTGAAGAGGCGGGGCCAGGAGCTTGGACTCGACCTCTGCAACCTCAACTAGGTGAGTACACGCATGTATAAATATATATACATTATATATATATATATATATATATATATATATATATATATATATATATATATATATATATATATATATATATATATATATATATATATATATATATATATATATATATATGCAATAAGATCACAGTAAACAGGTGATTTCAGAATATGCAAAACAACCACTCTGAAAGAATAGAGAAATTCCAAGCGCTTTCCTGACTACTCACATTATCAAGGAACTATGATAGTTCCTTGATAATGTGAGTAGTCACGAAAGCGCTTGGAATTTCTCTATTCTTTCAGAGTGGTTGTTTTGCATATATATATATATATATATATTTATGTATAATGTCATGACGGATAGGTAAAACGGGTCAATTGGCAAAGACTCGTTTAAAATTATGTCCTTTTTAAAATTTTCTTTTATACGTTTAATGACGTGTTTTTTTTTCATTTATGTTAATGTAAAAATTAATTATTTTATTCCAAAAGAACCATAGAAAACTTGCCTAACCTTATTGTAACAAACACAGTTTAATTTGGCTTAATCCAACTAATTATATTTTAGATAAGTTTACAATAATTTAATAATAAACAAACATAATGAAATGTATTTTTTTCGTTAGGTTCGGAATTATTTTTTTTGCGAAATTATTGCATAAACAAATTTTTGCTTGCTTTATTCGGCAAGAAGAGTGTTGCTTTTTAAGCCAAAAACGCAGGACATGCATAATATTGGGTGAACCATACACTGGCCTCATGGATAACACAGTCCAGTAAAACTCATTAAACAGTACAGAAATAACGCGAATATTTTTGGTCTGCTGGTGATCCTCAGGCTCTAGTTGAGAGGAATCATTATAATTATGAGGGAGCGCTAAACCCGCAGGAGTTGAGAAGAAGCCTTTATATATACAGACCTGTCAGATACACATGAAAGAAGAGGCACCGAAGCCAGCCAACTGTCCCACGCTAAGCAGGTCTCCCCAGAATCCAACCTCTCTCAGAATTGATTCAGTCTGTTTTAAGGCTAAGAAAACGGTAAAGTTTGCTGATTCGCTGAGCTGTAGAGTAAGGTAGCAGCTCACTGAGGGTTATTTGTTAGTGCTTCTGGGCATTATCTTCCCAGTAGCCTGGTCGCGGACCAAGCCTCTTAGGATGGAAAGAAACTATTACAGGATTAAGAGCTATTAAGGAAAGTAGGAAAGTAAAAGTTTGTGTATATTTAATGCAAACAGAAGTTTATGAGATTTACCTGTCACCTTTCACAATAAGATGGAAAGAGGTTAACAATCCTGCCAGGATGCAAAAGAAATTAACAAAATTTCTATATCATACTCGTTTGATAGGAGGGTAGTATGTAGCTAATCTTGTTATATAAACAAACAGATCTTTAAAGAACGGTATTTGAATAAACACTAAAAACCATCCACTGTGAAAGAGTAAACTTATAAATCAGTCGATCTTCGGCTGCTGTTTACGGCTCCGTGGACAGAGCAGCAGGAGGCAAGGAACTATGTGCTGGCGGGTATGTGAAACACGCTACGACCTCCACGCAGGTAGCTCCACGCTCATTACCTGTTGCCGGTCGTTGTTAGGGTCATTAGCATGGTTGTGCGGTCATTCGTGGAGGCCCATCAAGTAACCCCAGCTCAGGACCAGTCATCGTAAAGATCACAGGCGCCGAGAATGCTTGCTCGGCCACTTCCGGGCTGCAGTGTTGCCTTCAGTCAACATCCTCACGAGATCCAGAAAGTTGTTCTTTTTAGCTCTGATTACATGCATGTAATATGAAAATTGATATATAATGTGTAACAAAAACTAAGTGACTTTCAGATTGTAATAGTGGTAATCTTTTAAGCGAATTTGAAATACGTAGCATAACATATATCGTTATCCATAACTTAATACTCGTTCATGAATAATGTATTACTTTGAAATCGTTTTAATACGGTCCACACACACACACACACACACACACACACACACACACACACACACACACACACACACACACACACACACACACACACACACACACACACAGTTCCACACAGAGACTGGTGCAAAAACTGGAGGACCAAGCAGGGATAACAGGGAAGGCACTACAATGGATCAGGGAGTACTTGTCAGGAAGACAGCAGCGAGTCATGGTACGTGGCGAGGTGTCAGAGTGGGCACCTGTCACCAGCGGGGTCCCACAGGGGTCAGTCCTAGGACCAGTGCTGTTTCTGGTATTTGTGAACGACATGACGGAAGGAATGTTTGCAGATGACGTGAAGTTGATGAGAAGAATTCACTCGATCGAAGACCAGGCAGAACTACAAAGGGATCTGGACAGGCTGCAGACCTGGTCCAGCAATTGGCTCCTGGAGTTCAATCCCACCAAGTGCAAAGTCATGAAGATTGGGGAAGGGCAAAGAAGACCTCAGACGGAGTACAGTCTAGGGGGCCAGACACTACAAACCTCACTCAAGGAAAAAGATCTTGGGGTGAGTAGAACACCAGGCACATCTCCTGAAGCGCACATCAACCAAATAACTGCTACAGCATATGGGCGCCTAGCAAACCTCAGAACAGCATTCCGACATCTTAATAAGGAATCGTTCAGGACCCTGTACACCGTGTACGTTAGGCCCATATTGGAGTATGCGGCACCAGTTTGGAACCCACACCTAGCTAAGCACGTAAAGAAACTAGAGAAAGTGCAAAGGTTTGCAACAAGACTAGTCCCAGAGCTAAGAGGTATGTCCTACGAGGAGAGGTTAAGGGAAATCAACCTGACGACACTGGAGAACAGGAGAGATAGGGGGGACATGATAACGACATACAAAATACTGAGAGGAATTGACAAGGTGGACAAAGACAGGATGTTCCAGAGATTGGACACAGTAACAAGGGGACACAGTTGGAAGTTGAAGACACAGATGAATCACAGGGATGTTAGGAAGTATTTCTTCAGCCACAGAGTAGTCAGTAAGTGGAATAGTTTGGGAAGCGATGTAGTGGAGGCAGGATCCATACATAGCTTTAAGCAGAGGTATGATAAAGCTCACTGTTCAGGGAGAGTGACCTAGTAGCGATCAGTGAAGAGGCGGGGCCAGGAGCTCGGACTCGATCCCCGCAACCTCAACTAGGTGAGTACAACTATGTGAGTACACACACACACACACACACACACACACACACACACACACACACACATATATATGTTTATTTATTAACAGGTCGGCCATTTCCCACCGAGGGAGGGTGACACAAAAAGACAGAAAAAACTTTCAGCATCGCTCAACACTTTTACCATCACTCATACCTAATCACTGTCTTTACAGAGGCGCTCAGATACGACAGTTTAGATGTGACTTCAAACATCTAATATCCCAAACCCCTCCTTTAAAGTGCAGGCATTGTACTTCCCACCTCCAGGACTCAAGTCCGGCTGACCGGTTACCCTGAATCTCTTCACAAAATATTACTCTGCTCACATTTCAGCAGCTCGTCAGGCTCCAAAACCCATTCGTCTCAATTCACTCCTAACACACTCACGCACGCTTGCTTGAAGTCCAAGCCCCTCGCCCACAAAACCTCCTTTACCCCCTCCAATCTTTCCTAGGACAACCCCTACCCCGCCTTCCTTTCACTACAGATTTATATGCTTTCCAAGTCATTCTACTTTGTTCCACCCTCTCTAAATGACCAAACCACTTCAGCCCTCTGACTAATACTTTAAGTAACTCCACACCTAATTTCCACACTACAAATTCTCTGCATAATATTCAGCCTCCTCCTTGCTGCAGCATTTACAAGGCAATCTTCACACCCATATAAGACTGTTGGTACCACTATACTCTCGTACATTCCCTTCTTTGCCTCCATGGATAACGTTTTTTGTCTTCACAGATACCTCAGTGCACCACATTTTTTCCTTCATAAATTCTATGGTTAACCTCATTCTTCATAAACCTGTCTGCCAAATATCTGAACACATTCACTTCTTCCATATTCCCTCGAATGTGATATCTAATTTTTCTTTATCTATGTATCTATCTATGTTTGACAATGTGAGAAGTCACGAAATCGCTTGGAATTTTACTGTTTTTTCACAGTGGTTGTTCTGCATATTGTGATATAACCTGTTTACTGTAATCTTATTTCATATATATATATATATATATATATATATATATATATATATATATATATATATATATATATATATATATATATATATATATATATGTGTGTGTGTGTGTGTGTGTGTTTGTATGTTACGGAGATCTGTATATTGATATCTAGAACATTTTGTCTCTGGGAAACTTTTTATTATAATGGTGGGAAGCGCCAAATCAGTAAGTCAAATAGCTCCTGGGAAAACGGAGATAAATAGGTTTGATCCAAGAAAAGGAGAGAGGTTGCTTTAATGCCTTGTTTCAAGAGACCTGTATCACCACAACTTTAAAGGGTTTTTAGAGACACACAGAGAGAGAGAGAGAGAGAGAGAGAGAGAGAGAATTGTGTGTGCATGTGCGCGCGCGCGCGTGTGTGTGTGTGTGTGTGTGTGTGTGTCAGCGCCACAAAGAGCCAGCTGCATCTGTGATGGACTTGGAGGAACTTTTTCCCTGCATAAATTACCTTGTCAGACTTGCTTAACTTCTCGGCATATTTTGCCTCACCTAAAATACTACACATATCAGTGCAGCGTGACTCGATTTATTTATTTCGAGTGACATGCACTGAGCTGCTTCCAATAATAATAATAATAATATAATTTAGAATTGCTTAACTAGAAAACACTGAAACTAGTATACGCATTTTTTTTTTTTTGCTAGTTGTTTCTGTAACTCAAAACCGACAAGATAATGAATTAGATGTTTTGTCATCCAATGGTTTCATCAATACAATACATGGATATAAACGGAAGAATGTAGAAGAGGAGGTAATCAGTCTATACACGTAGGAGCAGGTGTTGAGCACCGTAGTCTTGATGAATCTGAAGCACAGGCAGGAAGATGGGCACTTACACCTTACACACCGGAGTCATGTGAAGTGTAACAGATGCAGGAATAGTCCTGCATGCCAGTGACAATACCTTTATCTGCTGCACCTCATCTGACTCCAGTATGTAAGTACCCTTCTTCCAGCTTGTGCTGCAGATTCTTCAAGACTTGGATGACGCCACTGTGTGGCGAAACGTTTCTTCAATAAATATTCCCATACGTTGCATAAGTGTCTCTGATGTTACTGTTTAGGTCATTGTACTGTGATGTCGGCGTCCTTCCGCCAAAACAGTGATTGAACGAGTGACAGTGAAAGTGTTTTCCTCTTTGTTGTGTCGCCCTACCTTGGTAGGAGACTTCCTACTTACCTGGAGTTTACCTGATAGGTGTTCTGAGGGTCAACGTCCCCGCCTCCCCGTGTATTAAAATAATAGAAAGTTGATCTTGTTGTCATCTGTTTCCAGTGTATCTTGATACATCTAGAATTTTTTCAGTGGGAGAGGGAATACTTGGCTGCGATAGGAATGGTAGGCTGGAGGAGAAAGGCATAGTAGGCTGGGGAAGGGAAAAGGAAGGAGAATGAAAGATAGGCTGGAAAGGAGAGGAAATGGTAGGCTGGGAAGGAGGAGAAGGAATGGTAGGCTGGGAAGGAGGAGAGGGAATGGTAGGCCGGGGAAGGAGAAGGAATGATGGGACGGGGAAGGAGGAGAATAAATGTAGGCCGGGGGAAGAAGGAATGGTAGGCTGGGAAGGAGGAGAAGGAATGGTAGGTCGGGGAAGGAGGAGAAGGAATGGTAGGCCGTGGGAAGGAGAAGGAATGGTAGGCCGGGGAAAGAAGAAGAAGAAGGAATGGTAGGCCGGGGTAAGGAGGAGAAGGAATGGTAGACTGTGGATGGTTAAAAAAATGATAAAGTATCCACCCTGTATTTTATCATGTTTTTTATAAGTTTTATCACGTTTAATGGGTGGCTGCTATAACCCATTACCGGGTTACAGCGTCCACCCATTACCGGGCTGCAGCGGCCACCCATTACCGAGTACAGCTGGAACAAGATTTCCAGCTGCGGCCAAACTTAATTTTCAGCAATCTGGTGCGGAACTTGAGCTGACATTAAGCTAGAGAACTGCTTCTAACTGACGGTAACTTTCTCCTGCATCTCGACCCTACCTACGTTGTTTTGAACTCTGTACCAGTTTCTCCCACCACTTAAATGACCCCGCAAGCTGCCATGCACAGGAGAGATAAGTGATGTTCTCTGGAACATCACTTCATCTGAGATCATTTATTCCCGGGATGACTCGAATGTATCTGGAACATGTTCGTACTGCGTATACCTGGAGAAGGTTTCGGGGGTCAACGCCCCCGCGGGCCGGTCTGAGACCAGGCCTCGTAATATCTACGAAAAAAGAAGTCAGTTAATCAAATGAAATTGCTGGCTCACAAATGGCTCCAACTTCATCCTGTTCCCTACTTGTATGTTTCGTAACAAAAACGCTTTCATATGAACTCATGTAGGTAAGAGTTCTTAGCTTGTAAATAAAGTTTGGAATCCTTACCCTAACCTTGCTAAACCCTTTGTAAAAAAAATATGTTTAAAACAATAAAATAACAAAGTTTGCATTTTTAGTTATTTACTGGGTAATTAGAAGGACTCGTCTGATGGGTAAGTTTAATGGCACTGCTGTGCCAAGTGACACTTGCCACACCTGCTCGGTGCCACCAGTGCCAGCCAATATTGCATTATACCCTAACCCTGGGCAGCACCGGGGGAGGGGGAGAGCTTAGATCGTTTAGGAGGAGGAGGAGAAAGCAGGGACAACGAAGGAAAAGGGAATGAAGTAGAGGGAAGGAGGGACAGAGAGAGTGGATGGAGATGGAGTATAATGGAAAGGTAAAAGCGACAGAGAAGAGAGAAACGGAGCACAAGATAACCCGGAGGAAGAAAAATGTGGGATGGGGAAAAAAAAAGATATAAACAGACTATTGGAGGGAAAATGAGAAAGGAAGAGAATAGAGATAAATTAAAAATAAAAAAAAGACCATAGGCATATTATTTATCGAATAGGAGAGAGGAAGAGAGAAGAAAAAAGTGAAAAATAAAGAGAAATGACAAAGAAGAGCAGCAAAGAGAAAAGAAAAAAGGAGACGTGGAAAGCGGGATAAGAAAATAGAAAATTTAAAGATAGTGGGAAGAGATAATGAAGAGAGGTAAGGTTAGAGAGAGAGAGAGCTAACGTGAACAAAGAGCGAAAGAGATTACGGGAACGAGATTAAAATAAGATGAAGAGGAGAGTGAGGGAATATGAAAGATGACAGGGCAGAGGGAAGGAAGTAAGGACAGAAATAAAAGATGAAAGGAGGAAGAGATAGGAGGAGAGAGAGAGTTAAAAAAAGAGCGAGAAAAGACATGAAAAATGGAATGAAGAAAGAGGAGAAAAGGAAAGATAAAAGATGGGATGAATAAGATAATGAAGGAAGAAAGAGATAGGAGGAGAGAGAGAGAAGAGATAAAACATGGAATAAAGGAAGAGATGGAGGAAGGGAGGGATGAGAGATGGGATAAATAAAAGAGGAAAGGTATGAAGAGATGGTAGAGAGAATAAAAGAGGGAATAGACGATGGGATAAAGAAATTGAGAGAAATGGAATGCATGAGGGACAAGAGGAAAGGGGAGGAATTGAAAGAAGAAAATCACAATGAGGAAGATAAATACAATGAAGAAAAAAATAAGAATGAAAGAGAAAAATAAGAAGGAAGAGAAGAGATAGAGGAGGAGGAGAAAGAGAACAGGACGGGTTGAAAATATTAACTGCATTAGCGGCACCAAATTGTCAGATATTACCCCCAGCGTGCAGGTAGGAGGCGCCCCCCTGCCTCCCCACACTGACTCTCACTCAAAATTCCAGAGGGGCGTGTTGCTGAGCCCCTGTTCTCTACTCCCCCCCCTAAACCCCCTCCCCTCAACCACGTCCCCTCAACCCCCTCCCCTCAAACCTCTCCCCTCAACCCCTTTCCTACCTGACCTCTGTCCACCGCCATCTGTTGAAGTGGTTGGGCATTAGTGGTGAAATTTCATCTCTTTGAGGCCTGTGTGAAGGTAAGAATGAAGGGAATTGAAGACGCAAGAATGAAGGGAATTGAGAACGTAAAAACGGAAAGAATTGGGAGCATAAGAAAGAAGGGGACTGAGAACGTAATAATAAAGGGAACTGAGAACGTTAGAATAAAGGGAATTGAGAATACGAGAATGAAGATAACTACAGAATGCAACTTTCATTGCACTCGTCTACCTGTGTTTTTCATTGTGTTTGTCAGTGCTTGTCAGTGTATTTACCAGTGTGTTTGTCCTGCCTAAAGTTGAAACTTCATACTGCATTTGTTCTACCTACAATTGAGTGTCCCCAGTCTGTCTGTTTACCCCATAATTAACAACTCTTCGTGTATATTGCCTACTCATAATTGCAATTGCTAAGTGTATTTATCCCATAACTGAAACTTTGCAGTGTAGCTGACTAAAAAAAATGCTTAAAACTTCCCAGTGTATTTGCGTTAAGTTAGATTAGACTTAAAGGCCATTAACCGCACGAGGGACATTAACAAGGCCTCAGTTTACCTGTAGAGTAGATAGAGATAAACTTGTTGTATGTAAGTGGGGTCTGATAGAGACTCATTGTGACCTTTTGTAATCCTGATTTTTGCTCCACTGCTCACAGGATGAGCTGCGGGTGCACAGTAAACGAGCTGCTAAGACGACACAACTAACTTTGTGTATATGAGAAAGAACAAGGTTCGCAATACCGTAACTAACAGGTCGCATCTGACCGAAAATTTAGAAAGAGAATTTTAAGACGGGTCGAAACGTCGTTTGAAGCTTTTTTTTTCAAAATTAAAAGTTGTGGGAGATAAAAAAAAAAAACAAGGACATGGACTTTGTGAGTATTGCGTTAGTGATAGTACGTGGTGACTTGCTCCAGGCATCTTATTTGATAACGAATATTTGCTTAGTTCTGCTCTAAATATAAGCTTTACCTATTCGAATAATTTCTTCGTGTTTTATCTTAAATTTATATATTTAGAACACGTTTTTATAATTTTTTTAAGCCTTGCATCCACTAATATACATCACAACAAGCCTATACATTGTAAATGATAATGAGACTCGATGACATGATAAAGTTTCGGAAGCCAGGTCATTAAGTTTTCATGTTATTTTGTTGCAGCTGCTGTACTCTGAGTCGTATTCTTCACTTCCGCATTACTTTCGTAAAGCTCTTTGCTTTGACTGCTGTCAAGTCCAGGACGGGCCAAAACATCACTTCATATTTTTTTCCTGATTTAGATGTTGTCATTACTAAACGTTTCTTCGGTTGAAAACAGAGGTGACTAATTTATTGGAGACACTTGAAGCTTTCAGTTCCTCAACCTTGATGGTAGGTACTCTGAAGTAGGGGCAGGTGGATGGTGCTGGTATACACGAGGCCGAAGTGAGGTTTGGAAGTTGTACAAGGCGTTACAAGAGGCGTGGCCCACCACTAGCAGGCTTACTGGTCCAAGCAAGGCAGGTTCCTCTCAAATCTAACTCATCTCTCACATAAGAACATGGCTGTAACTTGTAGAGCAAAAATGTTGTAGATGTCATCTGTATTAAGACAATGTGGTGTTGCCGGGTCAGTTGAATTGTATTATATTAACGGTATATACTGTCCAAAAGATGAGGTTAGTTATGAATTGTTCCAACCACAGTATTGTGGGTTGCGAATTGTTGCAGATACGATAATCTTTGTTCGTTGTCCATTGCTCCAGTCACGGTATTGTGTTCGCGAATTGTTGCAGACATGATATTGTAGGTCAGTTGTAAATTGTTCCATCCACGGTATTGGTAGTTACTTGTGAATTGAGCCAACCACTATAAATTGTGATTTCAGAGTGCAGGTACTGAACTTCCCCCCACCACCACCCCTCCTTCAGAGTGCAGGTACTGAACTTCCCACCACCACCACGCCTCCTTCAGAGTGCAGGTACTGAACTTCCCACCACCACCACGCCTCCTTCAGAGTGCAGGTACTGAACTTCCCACCACCACCACGCCTCCTTCAGAGTGCAGGTACTGAACTTCCCACCACCACCACGCCTCCTTCAGAGTGCAGGTACTGAACTTCCCACCACCACCACGCCTCCTTCAGAGTGCAGGTACTGAACTTCCCACCACCACCACGCCTCCTTCAGAGTGCAGGTACTGAACTTCCCACCACCACCACGCCTCCTTCAGAGTGCAGGTACTGAACTTCCCACCACCACCACGCCTCCTTCAGAGTGCAGGTACTGAACTTCCCACCACCACCACGCCTCCTTCAGAGTGCAGGTACTGAACTTCCCACCACCACCACGCCTCCTTCAGAGTGCAGGTACTGAACTTCCCACCACCACCACGCCTCCTTCAGAGTGCAGGTACTGAACTTCCCACCACCACCACGCCTCCTTCAGAGTGCAGGTACTGAACTTCCCACCACCACCACGCCTCCTTCAGAGTGCAGGTACTGAACTTCCCACCACCACCACGCCTCCTTCAGAGTGCAGGTACTGAACTTCCCACCACCACCACAGGTACCTCCTTCAGAGTGCAGGTACTGAACTTCCCACCACCACCACGCCTCCTTCAGAGTGCAGGTACTGAACTTCCCACCACCACCACGCCTCCTTCAGAGTGCAGGTACTGAACTTCCCACCACCACCCCTCCTTCAGAGTGCAGGTACTGAACTTCCCACCACCACCACGCCTCCTTCAGAGTGCAGGTACTGAACTTCCCACCACCACCACGCCTCCTTCAGAGTGCAGGTACTGAACTTCCCACCACCACCACGCCTCCTTCAGAGTGCAGGTACTGAACTTCCCACCACCACCACGCCTCCTTCAGAGTGCAGGTACTGAACTTCCCACCACCACCACGCCTCCTTCTGAGTGCAGCTACTGAACTTCCCACCACCACCACGCCTCCTCCTTCAGAGTGCAGGTACTGAACTTCCCACCACCACCACGCCTCCTTCAGAGTGCAGGTACTGAACTTCCCACCACCACCACGCCTCCTTCAGAGTGCAGGTACTGAACTTCCCACCACCACCACCCCTCCTTCAGAGTGCAGATACTGAACTTCCCACCACCACCACCCCTCCTTCAGAGTGCAGGTACTGAACTTCCCCCCACCACCACAGGTACCTTCCCACCACAACCACGCCTCCTTCAGAGTGCAGGTACTGAACTTCCCACCACCACCACCCCTCCTTCAGAGTGCAGGTACTGAACTTCCCACCACCACCACCCCTCCTTCAGAGTGAAGGTACTGAACTTCCCACCACCACCACCCCTCCTTCAGAGTGCAGGTACTGAACTTCCCACCACCACCCCTCCTTCAGAGTGCAGGTACTGAACTTCCCACCACCACCACCTGAACTTCCCACCACCCCCACCCCTCCTTCAGAGTGAAGGTACTGAACTTCCCACCACCACCCCTCCTTCAGAGTGCAGGTACTGAACTCCTTCAGAGTGCAGGTACTGAACTTCCCATCACCACCACGCCTCCTTCAGAGTGCAGGTACTGAACTTCCCACCACCACCACGCCTCCTTCTGAGTGCAGCTACTGAACTTCCCACCACCACCACCACCCCTCCTTCAGAGTGCAGGTACTGAACTTACCACCACCACCCCTCCTTCAGAGTGCAGGTACTAAACTTCCCACCACCACCACCCCTCCTTCAGAGTGCAGGTACTGAACTTCCCACCACCACCACCCCTCCTTCAGAGAGAAGGTACTGAACTTCCCACCACCACCACCCCTCCTTCAGAGTGAAGGTACTGAACTTCCCACCACCACCACCACCACCCCTCCTTCAGAGTGCAGGTACTGAACTTCCCACCACCACCACGCCTCCTTCAGAGTGCAGGTACTGAACTTCCCCCCACCACCACGCCTCCTTCAGAGTGCAGGTACTGAACTTCCCCCACCACCACGCCTCCTTCAGAGTGCAGGTACTGAACTTCCCACCACCACCACGCCTCCTTCAGAGTGCAGGTACTGAACTTCCCACCACCACCACGCCTCCTTCAGAGTGCAGGTACTGAACTTCCCCCACCACCACGCCTCCTTCAGAGTGCAGGTACTGAACTTCCCACCACCACCACGCCTCCTTCAGAGTGCAGGTACTGAACTTCCCACCACCACCACGCCTCCTTCAGAGTGCAGGTACTGAACTTCCCACCACCACCACAGGTACCTCCTCCTTCAGAGTGCAGGTACTGAACTTCCCACCACCACCACGCCTCCTTCAGAGTGCAGGTACTGAACTTCCCACCACCACCACGCCTCCTTCAGAGTGCAGGTACTGAACTTCCCACCACCACCACGCCTCCTTCAGAGTGCAGGTACTGAACTTCCCCCCACCACCACGCCTCCTTCAGAGTGCAGGTACTGAACTTCCCACCACCACCACGCCTCCTTCAGAGTGCAGGTACTGAACTTCCCACCACCACCACGCCTCCTTCAGAGTGCAGGTACTGAACTTCCCACCACCACCACGCCTCCTTCAGAGTGCAGGTACTGAACTTCCCACCACCACCACGCCTCCTTCAGAGTGCAGGTACTGAACTTCCCACCACCACCACGCCTCCTTCAGAGTGCAGGTACTGAACTTCCCACCACCACCACGCCTCCTTCAGAGTGCAGGTACTGAACTTCCCACCACCACCACCCCTGAACTCCTTCAGAGTGCAGGTACTGAACTTCCCACCACCACCACGCCTCCTTCAGAGTGCAGGTACTGAACTTCCCACCACCACCACGCCTCCTTCAGAGTGCAGGTACTGAACTTCCCACCACCACCACGCCTCCTTCAGAGTGCAGGTACTGAACTTCCCACCACCACCACGCCTCCTTCAGAGTGCAGGTACTGAACTTCCCACCACCACCACCCCTCCTTCAGAGTGCAGATACTGAACTTCCCACCACCCCCTCCTTCAGAGTGCCACCACCCCTCCTTCAGAGTGCAGGTACTGAACTTCCCACCACCACCACCCCTCCTTCAGAGTGCAGGTACTGAACTTCCCACCACCACCACGCCTCCTTCAGAGTGCAGGTACTGAACTTCCCACCACCACCACGCCTCCTTCAGAGTGCAGGTACTGAACTTCCCACCACCACCACGCCTCCTTCAGAGTGCAGGTACTGAACTTCCCACCACCACCACCACCCCTCCTTCAGAGTGCAGGTACTGAACTTCCCACCACCACCACCCCTCCTTCAGAGTGCAGGTACTGAACTTCCCACCACCACCACGCCTCCTTCAGAGTGCAGGTACTGAACTTCCCACCACCACCACCTCCAGAGTGCAGGTACTGAACTTCCCACCACCACCACGCCTCCTTCAGAGTGCAGGTACTGAACTTCCCACCACCCCCACGCTCCTTCAGAGTGCAGGTACTGAACTTCCCACCACCACCACGCCTCCTTCAGAGTGCAGGTACTGAACTTCCCACCACCACCACGCCTCTTTCAGAGTGCAGGTACTGAACTTCCCACCACCACCACCACCACGCCTCCTTCAGAGTGCAGGTTCTGAACTTCCCACCACCACCACGACTGCTTCAGAGTGCAGGTACTGAACTTCCCACCACCACCACCCCTCCTTCAGAGTGCAGATACTGAACTTCCCACCACCACCACCCCTCCTTCAGAGTGTAGGTACTGAACTTCACACCACCACCACCCCTCCTTCAGAGTGAAGGTACTGAACTTCCCACCACCACCACCCCTCCTTCAGAGTGAAGGTACTGAACTTCCCACCACCACCACCCCTCCTTCAGAGTGCAGGTACTGAACTTCCCACCACCATACCTCCTTCAGAGTGCAGGTACTGAACTTCCCACCACCACCCCTCCTTCAGAGTGAAGGTACTGAACTTCCCACCACCACCACCCCTCCTTCAGAGTGCAGGTACTGAACTTCCCACCACCACCACGCCTCCTTCAGAGTGCAGGTACTGAACTTCCCACCACCACCACCCCTCCTTCAGAGTGCAGGTACTGAACTTCCCACCACCACCACCCCTCCTTCAGAGTGCAGGTACTGAACTTCCCACCACCACCACCCCTCCTTCAGAGTGCAGGTACTGAACTTCCCACCACCACCACCCCTCCTTCAGAGTGCAGGTACTGAACTTCCCACCACCACCACGCCTCCTTCAGAGTGCAGGTACTGAACTTCCCACCACCACCACCCCTCCTTCAGAGTGCAGGTACTGAACTTCCCACCACCACCACCCCTCCTTCAGAGTGCAGGTACTGAACTTCCCACCACCACCACGCCTCCTTCAGAGTGCAGGTACTGAACTTCCCACCACCACCACGCCTCCTTCAGAGTGCAGGTACTGAACTTCCCACCACCACCACTCCTCCTTCAGAGTGTAGGTACTGAACTTCACACCACCATCACCCCTCCTTGAGAGTGCAGGTACTGAACTTCCCACCACCACCACCACCACCACCCCTCCTTCAAAGTGAAGGTACTGAACTTCCCACAACCACCACCCCTCCTTCAGAGTGCAGGTACTGAACTTCCCACCACCACCACCCCTCCTTCAGAGTGCAGGTACTGAACTTCCCACCACCACCACGCCTCCTTCAGAGTGCAGGTACTGAACTTCCCACCACCACCACGCCTCCTTCAGAGTGCAGGTACTGAACTTCCCACCACCACCACGCCTCCTTCAGAGTGCAGGTACTGAACTTCCCCCCACCACCACGCCTCCTTCAGAGTGCAGGTACTGAACTTCATCCCACCACCACGCCTCCTTCAGAGTGCAGGTACTGAACTTCCCCCAACCACCACGCCTCCTTCAGAGTGCAGGTACTGAACTTCCCACCACCACAACGCCTCCTTCAGAGTGCAGGTACTGAACTTCCCACCACCACCACCACCACCACCCCTCCTTCAGAGTGCAGGTTCTGAACTTCCCACCACCACCACCAGGTACTGAACTTCCCACCACCACCACCACCCCTCCTTCAGAGTGCAGGTACTGAACTTCCCACCACCACCACGCCTCCTTCAGAGTGCAGGTACTGAACTTCCCACCACCACCACCACCCCTCCTTCAGAGTGCAGCTACTGAACTTCCCACCACCACCACGCCTCCTTCAGAGTGCAGGTACTGAACTTCCCACCACCACCACCACCACCACCCCTCCTTCAGAGTGCAGGTACTGAACTTCCCACCACCACCACGCCTCCTTCAGAGTGCAGGTACTGAACTTCCCACCACCACCACCCCTCCTTCAGAGTGCAGGTACTGAACTTCCCACCACCACCACGCCTCCTTCAGAGTGCAGGTACTGAACTTCCCACCACCACCACCACCCCTCCTTCAGAGTGCAGGTACTGAACTTCCCACCACCACCACCCCTCCTTCAGAGTGCAGGTACTGAACTTCCCACCACCACCACGCCTCCTTCAGAGTGCAGGTACTGAACTTCCCCCCACCACCACGCCTCCTTCAGAGTGCAGGTACTGAACTTCCCACCACCACCCCTCCTTCAGAGTGCAGGTACTGAACTTCCCACCACCACCCCTCCTTCAGAGTGAAGGTACTGAACTTCCCACCACCACCACCACCACCACCACCCCTCCTTCAGAGTGAAGGTACTGAACTTCCCACCACCACCACCACCCCTCCTTCAGAGTGCAGGTACTGAACTTCCCACCACCACCACCCCTCCTTCAGAGTGCAGGTACTGAACTTCCCCCCACCACCACGCCTCCTTCAGAGTGCAGGTACTGAACTTCCCACCACCACCACGCCTCCTTCAGAGTGCAGGTACTGAACTTCCCACCACCACCACCACCCCTCCTTCAGAGTGCAGCTACTGAACTTCCCACCACCACCACGCCTCCTTCAGAGTGCAGGTACTGAACTTCCCACCACCACCCCTCCTTCAGAGTGCAGGTACTGAACTTCCCCCCACCACCACGCCTCCTTCAGAGTGCAGGTACTGAACTTCCCACCACCACCACGCCTCCTTCAGAGTGCAGGTACTGAACTTCCCACCACCACCACGCCTCCTTCAGAGTGCAGGTACTGAACTTCCCACCACCACCACCACCACCACCCCTCCTTCAGAGTGCAGGTACTGAACTTCCCACCACCACCACGCCTCCTTCAGAGTGCAGGTTCTGAACTTCAGAGTGCAGGTACTGAACTTCCCACCACCACCACGCCTCCTTCAGAGTGCAGGTACTGAACTTCCCACCACCACCACGCCTCCTTCAGAGTGCAGGTACTGAACTTCCCCCAACACCACCACAGGTACTGAACTCCTTCAGAGTGCAGCTACTGAACTTCCCACCACCACCACCCCTCCTTCAGAGTGCAGGTACTGAACTTACCACCACCACCCCTCCTTCAGAGTGCAGGTACTAAACTTCCCACCACCACCACCCCTCCTTCAGAGTGCAGGTACTGAACTTCCCACCACCACCACCCCTCCTTCAGAGTGAAGGTACTGAACCTCCAACCACCACCACCACCACGCCTCCTTCAGAGTGCAGGTTCTGAACTTCCCACCACCACCACGACTGCTTCAGAGTGCAGGTACTGAACTTCCCACCACCACCACCCCTCCTTCAGAGTGCAGATACTGAACTTCCCACCACCACCACCCCTCCTTCAGAGTGTAGGTACTGAACTTCACACCACCATCACCCCTCCTTGAGAGTGCAGGTACTGAACTTCCCACCACCACCAGAGTGCAGGTACTGAACTCCTCCTTCAGAGTGCAGGTACTGAACTTCCCACCACCACCACGCCTCCTTCAGAGTGCAGGTACTGAACTTCCCACCACCACCACCCTCCTTCAGAGTGCAGGTACTGAACTTCCCACCACCACCCTCCTTCAGAGTGCAGGTACTGAACTCCTTCAGAGTGCAGGTACTGAACTTCCCCCCACCACCACGCCTCCTTCAGAGTGCAGGTACTGAACTTCCCCCCACCACCCCGCCTTCAGAGTGCAGGTACTGAACTCCTTCAGAGTGCAGGTACTGAACTTCCCACCACCACCACGCCTCCTTCAGAGTGCAGGTACTGAACTTCCCACCACCACCACGCCTCCTTCAGAGTGCAGGTACTGAACTTCCCCCCACCACCACGCCTCCTTCAGAGTGCAGGTACTGAACTTCCCACCACCACCACGCCTCCTTCAGAGTGCAGGTACTGAACTTCCCACCACCACCACCCTCCTTCACTCCTCCTTCAGAGTGCAGGTACTGAACTTCCCCCCACCACCACGCTCCTTCAGAGTGCAGGTACTGAACTTCCCACCACCACCACGCCTCCTTCAGAGTGCAGGTACTGAACTTCCCATCACCACCACGCCTCCTTCAGAGTGCAGGTACTGAACTTCCCACCACCACCACGCCTCCTTCTGAGTGCAGCTACTGAACTTCCCACCACCACCACCACCCATCCTTCAGAGTGCAGGTACTGAACTTACCACCACCACCCCTCCTTCAGAGTGCAGGTACTGAACTTCCCACCACCACCACGCCTCCTTCAGAGTGCAGGTACTGAACTTCCCACCACCACCACGCCTCCTTCAGAGTGCAGGTACTGAACTTCCCACCACCACCACGCCTCCTTCAGAGTGCAGGTACTGAACTTCCCACCACCACCAGAGTGCAGGTACTGAACTTCCCACCACCACCTTCAGAGTGCAGGTACTGAACTTCCCAGAGTGCCACCACCCCCCCGCCTCCTTCAGAGTGCAGGTACTGAACTTCCCACCACCACCACGCCTCCTTCAGAGTGCAGGTACTGAACTTCCCACCACCACCACGCCTCCTTCAGAGTGCAGGTACTGAACTTCCCACCACCACCACGCCTCCTTCAGAGTGCAGGTACTGAACTTCCCACCACCACCACCCCTCCTTCAGAGTGCAGATACTGAACTTCCCACCACCACCACCCCTCCTTCAGAGTGCAGGTACTGAACTTCCCCCCACCACCACGCCTCCAGAGTGCAGGTACTGAACTTCCCACCACCACCACGCCTCTTTCAGAGTGCAGGTACTGAACTTCCCCACACCAGAGTGCAGATACTGAACTTCCCACCACCACCACCCCTCCTTCAGAGTGTAGGTACTGAACTTCACACCACCATCACCCCTCCTTGAGAGTGCAGGTACTGAACTTCCCACCACCACCACCACCACCACCCCTCCTTCAAAGTGAAGGTACTGAACTTCCCACCACCACCACCCCTCCTTCAGAGTGCAGGTACTGAACTTCCCACCACCACCACCCCTCCTTCAGAGTGCAGGTACTGAACTTCCCACCACCACCACCCCTCCTTCAGAGTGCAGGTACTGAACTTCCCACCACCACCACCCCTCCTTCAGAGTGCAGGTACTGAACTTCCCACCACCACCACCCCTCCTTCAGAGTGCAGATACTGAACTTCCCACCACCACCACCCCTCCTTCAGAGTGTAGGTACTGAACTTCACACCACCATCACCCCTCCTTGAGAGTGCAGGTACTGAACTTCCCACCACCACCACCACCCCTCCTTCAGAGTGCAGGTACTGAACTTCCCACCACCACCACCCCTCCTTCAGAGTGCAGGTACTGAACTTCCCACCACCACCACCCCTCCTTCAGAGTGCAGGTACTGAACTTCCCACCACCACCACCCCTCCTTCAGAGTGCAGGTACTGAACTTCCCACCACCACCACCCCTCCTTCAGAGTGAAGGTACTGAACTTCCCACCACCACCACCACCACCCCTCCTTCAGAGTGAAGGTACTGAACTTCCCACCACCACCACCCCTCCTTCAGAGTGCAGGTACTGAACTTCCCACCACCACCCCTCCTTCAGAGTGCAGGTACTGAACTTCCCACCACCACCCCTCCTTCAGAGTGAAGGTACTGAACTTCCCACCACCACCACCCCACCTTCAGAGTGAAGGTACTGAACTTCCCACCACCACCACGCCTCCTTCAGAGTGCAGGTACTGAACTTCCCACCACCACCACCCCTCCTTCAGAGTGCAGGTACTGAACTTCCCACCACCATACCTCCTTCAGAGTGCAGGTACTGAACTTCCCACCACCACCCCTGAACTCCTTCAGAGTGCAGGTACTGAACTTCCCACCACCACCACCCCAGAGTGCAGGTACTGAACTTCCCCCCACCACCACGCCTCCTTCAGAGTGCAGGTACTGAACTTCCCACCACCACCACCACGCCCTTCAGAGTGCAGGTACTCCTCCTTCAGAGTGCAGGTACTGAACTTCCCACCACCACCACGCCTCCTTCAGAGTGCAGGTACTGAACTTCCCACCACCACCACGCTCCTTCAGAGTGCAGGTACTGAACTTCCCACCACCACCACGCTCCTTCAGAGTGCAGGTACTGAACTTCCCACCACCACCACCCCTCCTTCAGAGTGCAGGTACTGAACTTCCCACCACCACCACGCCTCCTTCAGAGTGCAGGTACTGAACTTCCCACCACCACCACCCTCCTTCAGAGTGCAGGTACTGAACTTCCCACCACCACCACGCCTCCTTCAGAGTGCAGGTACTGAACTTCCCACCACCACCCCTCCTTCAGAGTGCAGCTACTTAACTTCCCACCACCACCACGCCTCCTTCAGAGTGCAGGTACTGAACTTCCCATCACCACCACGCCTCCTTCAGAGTGCAGGTACTGAACTTCCCACCTTCCTAACATCCCTGTGATTCATCTGTGTCTTCAACTTCCAACTGTGTCCCCTTGTTACTGTGTCCAATCTCTGGAACATCCTGTCTTTGTCCACCTTGTCAATTCCTCTCAGTATTTTGTATGTCGTTATCATGTCCCCCCTATCTCTTTTGTCCTCCAGTGTCGTCAGGTTGATTTCCCTTAACCTCTCCTCGTAGGACATACCTCTTAGCTCTGGGACTAGTCTGGTTGCAAACCTTTGCACTTTCTCTAGTTTCTTTACGTGCTTGGCTAGGTGTGGGTTCCAAACTGGTGCCGCATACTCCAATATGGGCCTAACGTACACGGTGTACAGGGTCCTGATCGATTCCTTATTAAGATGTCGGAATGCTGTTCTGAGGTTTGCTAGGCGCCCATATGCTGCAGCCGTTATTTGGTTGATGTGCGCTTCAGGAGATGTGCCTGGTGTTGTACTCACCCCAGGATCTTTTTCCTTGAGTGAGGTTTTTAGTCTCTGGCCCCTTAGACTGTACTCCATCTGCGGTCTTCTTTGCCCTTCCCCAATCTTCATGACTTTGCACTTGGTGGGATTGAACTCCAGGAGCCAATTACTGGACCAGGTCTGCAGCCTGTCCAGATCCCTTTGTAGTTCTGCCTGGTCTTCGATCGAATGAATTCTTCTCATCAACTTCACGTCATCTGCAAACAGGGACACTTCGGAGTCTATTCCTTTCGTCATGTCGTTCACAAATACCAGAAACAGCACCGGTCCTAGGACTGACCCTTGTGGAACCCCACTCGTCGCAGGTGCCCACTCTGACACCTCGCCACGTACCATGACTCGCTGCTGTCTTCCTGACAAGTATTCCCTGATCCATTGTAGTGCCTTCCCTGTTATCCCTGCTTGGTCCTCCAGTTTTTGCACTAATCTCTTGTGTGGAACTGTGTCAAACGCCTTCTTGCAATGCAAGAAAATGCAATCCACCCACCCCTCTCTCTCTTGTCTTACTGCTGTCACCATGTGTGTGTGTGTGTGTACACTCACCAAATTGTGGTTGCATGGGTCGATTCATAGCTCCTGGCCACATGTTTGTGTGTATGTGTACTCAATGGTATTTGCAGGGGTCGAGTCAAAGCTTCTGGTTCCGCCTCTTCACTGGTCGCTACTTGGTCACTCACTCCCTTCTCTGTGAGGCTTTATTATACCTCTTCTTAAAGCTATGTATGGATCCTGCCTCCACCACCTCACTTTCAAGACTATTCCACTGCCTGACAACTCTGTGACTAAAGAAATACTTCCTAACATCTCTGTGACTTGTCTGAGTCTTCATCTTCCAATTGTCGCTGTGTCCCATCTCTGGAATATCTTATCTTTGTCCACCTTGTCGATTACTCTCAGTATTTTATATGTTGTTATGACCCCTCCTCCCTGTCCCTCCTGTCCTCCAGTGTCGTAAGATCAATTTTCCTTAACCTCTCCTCTGTACTCACCTAGATTAATTTTAAATAATCAGGTTCTACTACCTGAGATACTCAGGGGCTCCCTCTTCCCCTCTATAATCTGTGTACTCGCCTAATTGTGGTTGCAGGGTCGAGACTCAGCTCCTGGCCCCGCCACTGTGTGTGTGTGTGTGTGTGTGTGTGTGTGTGTGTGTGTGTGTGTGTGTGTGTGTGTGTGTGTGTGTGTACTCACCTATTTGTACTCATTTGTGGTTGCAGGGGGTCGATTCATAGCTCCTCGCCCCGCCTCTTCGCCGATTGCTACTAGGCCCTCTCCTTGCTCCAGGAGCTTTATCAAACCTCATCTTAAAACTATGTATGGTTTCCGCTTCCACTACGTCACTTTTTAGGCTATTCCTCTGCCTGACAACTCTATGAAGAAATACTTCCTAACATCCCTTTGACTCATTTGAGTCTTCAACTTCCAATTGTGACCCCTTGTTTCTGTGTCCCATCTCTAGAACATCCTGTCTTTGTCCACCTTGTCTATTCCGCGCAGTATTTTATACGTCGTTATCATGTCTCCCCTGACCCTCTTGTCCTCCAGTATCGTCAGGCCAGTATCCCATAACCTTTTTCGTAGGACAATCCCCTTAGCTCTGGGACTAGTCTTGTTGCAAACTTTTGCACTTTCTCTAATTTCTTCACGTGCTTGACCACGTGTGGATTCCAAATGGGTGACGTATGTTCCAGTATGGTGTGTGCGTGTGCCGCCGAGTATTTATGGACCTGTTCTTGTTTTACAATAACAAAAGAGCATTAATAAAAGAAAATAATATTTATTACATATTTCATGGAGGTGGACAGTTAGCTTAGGACTCGGACAGCCATTTACATACAGGACAACGTTCACAAATAAGCTTATTCCGATTCATTATATATATATATATATATATATATATATATATATATATATATATATATATATATATATATATATATATATATATATATATATAAAGCTGATTATAATGGATTAAGAAGAAATTTTATAAACACGGAGGTCAGACAGCACCCGCGAGGTGAACGACTTAACTTTGACACTAAAGAATATAGTCACAATTTATAGTGGTTGGCTCAATTCACAAGTAACTACCAATACCGTGGATGGAACAATTTACAACTGACCTACAATATTGTGTCTGCAACAATTCACGAACCACAATAACCTGTGACAAGTAGAACTAAAAATCTTCATTGAATAATGATACCTGTTAGTCTTGGTCTAAGTTCATGGCTGTCTTGGTGGGTGTAAGTAGAGGACAAAGATTTCTCTGTCTCCTATAATTCCTTCACCAGGAGAGTCTCGACCGTATTTAGAAAAAACGTAATTCCAATCCAGCAAGATCGCGTGGGACCTACGGAAAGTGTTGGAGGCAAGACATCCACTAGACAGACGGATGCCTTCCTGGACACAAGATCATGAAAAGGTATTGAGGTAGGAAGCTAGAGATGAGCATACTGGTGGAGACGAGGCTCACCTTTGTGAAGAACACACACACACACACACACACACACACACACACACACACACAAAAAAAAAAATAAGCCAGGTGTCTTAGTGACAGGTGCCTTGGACAGATAACTACCACGCACAAACACTCTACAGGATGATATATATGCAAGCAAATGTAAATGGTACACAGTGTCGCAAAGTTTAAAAAAAAAGTGTCAGGGGCAGGTGGTTTAGACTAAGGCTGCGTCCTCTGTTAAGTGATGTAACAGTATTAGAAAAGTAGTTAGAGAAAAGTGGATTCAACACAATAACTGGTAAACAATTTGAATATATCTCTACAAAATCTTGTGTTTATAATCTGTAAAGTTTGTATACGAGAAACTCTAAACTATGAGAAAACCTTTGCGAGTGTTATCAGAGATACAAAGATCACTGGGTTATATGCAGTAATACCAGAGATACAAATGTTACGCTTATACACTGTAACACTATTGATGCAAAGATCACAATATTATACATGTTAGTAAAATATCACGCTTTTATATATAGTAATATCAAGGATACAAAGATAACGCTGTTAAGTATAGCATTATCAGAGACATAAATGTTATTCTTATACATAATAACACCAGTGATACGAAGAGCACAGTTTAACACAATAACACCAGAAATTAATACAGAAATAAGTAACACGGAAACATAGAGTTCACAGTTTTATATGAATGAAAATGCAGAAAAGTCGAGTAAAAACATTAACTGTGACATTTAAATATACGAATAAGAAAACAATAGGTGGCTTCTCCATGGTGGTCAAGGTAGAGGAGTTGTTCTCTTCTGGCTGGTCTATGTTTCTAGCCTTCCCGGGCGGATGTATTTACTGGACGCAGATTTCTGTGTGTCCTCCTCAGTAATTACATCTGCTTGTATATACTGATATTTCAACACTTGTGTTGTAATATAATATATATGGGCAGTGGTTCATGGGGTTGCTACATTTGAAGAGTTAAGTTCCTCTCTGAGGAAATGCTGTGTTTGGGGTTCACAGCTCTCAACGTCCCCCTCAAATGATAAAGTTTAAGTCCATTTTTTCCTCTTATTATATGATCATATTTTGTTAAGTTGATGTGAGTGTAGAATACAGTTTTACACATTGTTATGGAGTGCAAACACTGACTCATAGAACCGTTGTAACGTGGAAAGATTTTTCTATAAAGTGTCTTTTAAACTGTGCTCTGCATTGCCTGTTTATATACTCATGTCGGGAGAGCACAATGTTACTGAGACCTGATGTCTTGTAGTTAATAATTTAAGCTTCTCTTTTCTGAAGAACTTCAGAACAATTAATTAACTTCAAGCCCATTTAAAAATAATTGATCTTCATAACATTGACGTATTTCTCTCATAGTTTATTAAAGGCTGTTATTTACACATACTTCTCTTCCACTTACATGTGCGAGCGAACATTCAGCCTCGTGTGTGTGTGTGTGTGTGTGTGTGTGTGTGTGTGTGTGTATTTACCTATTTGTAGCTACAAGAGCAGTTATGCTCGTGGTTCCCAACATCAGAAATTAATTCATCACAATTTATTTAATTTCCTGTGGTTTCAAAATTAACTCCTTCCCTTGTTCAGTTTAGTTGTTCTCCCAATATGAAAAAGTTTTTAACTTTTTTTTACGTTCCACATTTTTCCCCAGTTTACATCTTTTTCCTGTTGAAGATATTAGTAAATCGTTATCTATTCTTTCATATTTTTTGACCATTGTGATTAGTATGCATCTTTTTTCTTCCGTTCTTATATATAGCTCTGGAAGCAATGTTTTAGCTATTTGGAACCATTCTATCATGTCTCAACGTTTTTGTTGGGATGGACACCACAACGTTGATGTATATTGTAAATTTTGGCCTAACATACGTTATATTCATCTCATTTTTAACATTTCCCCATTCAGTTATCTGAAGGTGATTTTATAGCTTGCCAGTGTAGAATATTACTTTATATCATTTTCGTTTATATGATCTTTCAATGATAATCTTTTGTTAATAATAACTCCTAGATCTCTGTCTGACACCTGTAATATTGTATTATGCATTCTGTTATTCGTGTGGACTGTTCTCGCTTTTTCTCATTTCCACTAGATGGCATTAATCTACATTAAACTCCATTATCCATCTATTACTTAATTTTCTTAAATTATCCTAGAAGTCCTTCAGTGATTTATTAATTTGTATTGCCTATTTTGTATAGTATCTGTTCATTGTCTAGACTCTAGAGAAATATTCATATTGTTTTCTGTTCTTTCTAGTAAATGGTTTATTGACATTTAAGTGTGTGTGTGTGTGTGTGTGTGTGTGTGTGTATGAATACCTATGGAGGCGGGGGTATTATCAAGGAAAATGTCTCTTGACGTCGGTCTTGGTCACATAACCCGGGTGCTCAATGGGTCTTTGGTCCTATTTCGGGACTGTGAAGTTAGATATACTCATTCTAAGTATAGCTAACAACCCCTGTGATTTTTGGTACACGCGGTATAAAAATGGATACCATCATTAACATTCAGAGTATATCCTATAATCTTCGTTATTTTACTTACGTAGTTAAAAATTTGGTCTCTTGTTGATATTTTGAGGAAATCTCTTTGCAGTCAATTTTCTAATCTTATAAAATGAAAATGAATATAATTTCACATTTGTTTTGTTTCACATTGTGCGCCCTTCTAGTTACCTTTTTCTCATCCTAGTTTATATTTCCCAACTCTTTCTTGTATCGGCAGTGGAAAACAAAAACATTCTCACTTGTTAAAAAGAACAGTCAGGAATGTCTTAATAGCAAGGCAAGTCGTTGACTGGTACCTTTACTTATATGTATCTAGGTTTGTATGTTGCTAAGAAAAAAATTATATGATAAATGCAATAGTACAAAATTTTTGTAATAGGTAAAGACCCCTCAAAGCATTATCACACGGTACTGGTGTGAAGCATCAATATCACACGGTACTAGTGTGAAGCATCAATATCACACGGTACTAGTGTGAAGCATCAATATCACACGGTACTAGTGTGAAGCATCAATATCACACGGTACTGATGTGAAGCATCAATATCACACGGTACTGGTGTGAAGCATCAATATCACACGGTACTGGTGTGAAGCATCAATATCACACGGTACTGGTGTGAAGCATCAATATCACACGGTACTAGTGTGAAGCATCAATATCACACGGTACTAGTGTGAAGCATCAATATCACACGGTACTGATGTGAAGCATCAATATCACACGGTACTGGTGTGAAGCATCAATATTACACGGTACTGGTGTGAAGCATCAATATCACACGGTACTGGTGTGAAGCATCAATATTACACGGTACTGGTGTGAAGCATCAATATCACACGGTACTGGTGTGAAGCATCAATATCACACGGTACTGGTGTGAAGCATCAATATCACACGGTACTGGTGTGAAGCATCAATATCACACGGTACTGGTGTGAAGCATCAATATCACACGGTACTGGTGTGAAGCATCAATATCACACGGTACTGGTGTGAAGCATCAATATTACACGGTACTGGTGTGAAGCATCAATATCACACGGTACTGGTGTGAAGCATCAATATTACACGGTACTGGTGTGAAGCATCAATATCACACGGTACTGGTGTGAAGCATCAATATTACACGGTACTGGTGTGAAGCATCAATATCACACGGTACTGGTGTGAAGCATCAATATTACACGGTACTAGTGTGAAGCATCAATATCACACGGTACTGATGTGAAGCATCAATATCACACGGTACTGGCGTGAAGCATCAATATTACACGGTACTGGTGTGAAGCATCAATATCACACGGTACTGGTGTGAAGCATCAATATCACACGGTACTGGTGTGAAGCATCAATATTACACGGTACTGGTGTGAAGCATCAATATCACACGGTACTGGTGTGAAGCATCAATATTACACGGTACTGGCGTAGGTCATCAATATAACACGGTACTGGTGTTTAGCATCAATATCACACGGTACTGGCGTAGGTCATCAATATAACACGGTACTGGTGTTTAGCATCAATATCACACGGTACTGGCTTTTAGCATCAATATTACACGGTACTGGCGTAGGTCATCAATATAACACGGTACTGGTGTTTAGCATCAATATCACACGGTACTGACTTTTAGCATCAATATTACACGGTACTGGCGTAGGTCATCAATATCACACGGTACTGGTGTTTAGCATCAATATCACACGGTACTGGTGTTTAGCATCAATATCACACGGTACTGGTGTTTAGCATCAATATCACACGGTACTGGCTTTTAGCATCAATATTACACGGTACTGGCGTAGGTCATCAATATCACACGGTACTGGTGTTTAGCATCAATATCACACGGTACTGGTGTTTAGCATCAATATCACACGGTACTGACTTTTAGCATCAATATTACACGGTACTGGCGTAGGTCATCAATATCACACGGTACTGGTGTTTAGCATCAATATCACACGGTACTGGTGTTTAGCATCAATATCACACGGTACTGGCTTTTAGCATCAATATTAGTTTTATGTATGATTTACATTGCATACATCAGGAATATTATACTCCCTTTCCCTATACTCTTGTCTCTTGATAAAATTCATATTTGTTATTTATGAAGTCACTTGTTTCTAGATGTTCCATCACTTCTCTGATTATCCTCTCCATGACTATGTTCCACTCACAAAACCTAAGGTGACACCTAACAATGTGTCACCTTAGGTACCTTGGTAGTTTTTTTTTTTTTTTTGTATCGCTTCTTATACTGTTGTGTGTATTGTGCCTAGTACCCGCTGGTGTACCCGTTCAATCTGACTCTGGTATTGTTCCAGTTTCCATCTGAACACTTCTTGAAGTCAGTTCTTAAGATCCTTCTTTGAAAGTTCTGTATTACCGGTTTTATTACCTGGTGCTTTATTATCGTCTTCCTTCTGGCGTGAATGTTTAACAGACTGCTTTACTTCTGGCTGTAGTTAAAGTCTTAATGATAATATAATCTTTATTTCTACAAGTACATGTCAGGTAGGCCTATATACCTTGTACATCAATTACATACTACTGTATAGAAAGTCCCTTTGTTATGCAGAGCATTTCCGGCAAATTAGGTCAATTTTGTCCCTAGGATGCGACTCACACCAGTCGACGAACAGGCAGGTACCTATTTTACTGATAGGTGAACAGGGACAGTAGGTGTCTTAAGGAAAAACATCCTAATATTTCCACCCGCACCGGGGATCGACTCCTGGATCTCAATGTGTGAGCTGAGTGCGCTAGCGATTGGGCTAGCGATCTCTCAGTCTCTTTTCTAACCCGAACCTATTTATTTCTGGCTCCTCAGCTCACATCTCTGTTTTCAGATGTCCTTTGTTGTTGATAGTTTTCTTCTCGTGCACTAGCTCTCTCTGTTCTTACTATTGGTTTTCCTTCTGGGTATGAATTCAGCCTTTTCCTGCACTTTCTGGCTGCGATATCCATCACCACATTTTTTTCTTCCCTCCCAGTTCCCTTTCCATTGTGCTGCACTCAGGAATTCTTTCATCTTCGCATAGTTTCTTTTGAAATCTGGTTTCTCTCTTTCCTCACCTGCTATGTTTCTCGTGTTTGTTTCCACAAGGCATTCGCAGCTCAGTATCGACAAGCTGTAGTGGACAGACACAAGCACCAATTGGAAACTTTATTTAGAGGACGTTTCGCCTGGGCAGCATTTGTGTTTGACGGGTCGGATGTGAGCTTGTTTGAGGCAAGGGTAAATGCTCGTGTTGACACGCGCAAGTTCATTCGTTTCAGTGTATTGAAGGACTCACACTAGCGATGGTTTATGTTAAGGGGAATATATGTGTGTGTCTGTGGTTGTGTGTCTGTGTCTGTGTGAGAGAAATTTTGCCACTGAAGTAGGCATCCCATATTCATTCTGTGGACGGTAGCACAAAAGCATTTGGATACAAGAAAGACTTGGAAACTAGGCCCCAAAAGGGGTTTACGGGAGTACATCTGACTCGCTAATCTTTTAAAAGTAAATTTAGGAAATTTGCTTACCCAGTATTTTATTTTCATTAATAAAATATCTTGACATATCACCAAGGTTATTATACTATCTCAGTATTCCTGAATAAATGGATAATTATATATATTTAAGCACATAGTGTTCAAGATAGTGACCATAGGGCTAGCCACATACTTTGCATTTAGTCTGATCATCATATGTGTGTTACCAAACTGCCAGAAGTATTTATAACCAAGCCTAAGTCTGGCAACTCCAACGTCTATCAGTCTGTTCACATTGCAAGTTGCTCCATAAACGTACTTATCTAAGTTCATGTTATCATGGTGGGTTATAGATGTACTCAACCTTCTAATTGCATTCCTATAACATTCAGTTCCATTATTTACTTTTCTCCTAATATTATTCCTAATGCTAGATACAATAAAGTTATATTCTGCATTTTCCTTCCGAGTACTTGGCTAACGTATCAACTTTATCATGTTGTAATCTAGTGTATGACGGAATCCATAACAGCTGTACTTTAATTCCTTTTTCCCGGATTTTTGAGTATCTTTCTCTGGCTTCTCCAATGAGCATGTTGTTAAGAGTCATTATGCGAGTCAAGAAACTCCAGGGAGTGTGACTTCTCACAAGTCTCCCCACCCACCCACAAATTCACCGTCCACTGTCAGTATGTCACTGGGCATGGGAGGGAACCATGTCAGTGCTCTTCGTGTGTGTGTGTGTGTGTGTGTGTGTGTGTGTAGGCGTGAGTACCTAGCTTTCATATTATTTGGATGAGGAAGCGCTGAACCCGCACGGGTCATACATCACTTGGTAAATGGGAGGCGAACAAGTTTGCTTCAGGGAAGGGGAGAGTACTCCCCTATTTCCTTGCATGAAGGACCCCTCATCAGCATTATGTAAATACAACTGCTCAAAAAGACATTTCTCTCCTAAGCCTTGGTAAGAAAATATCATATCAATGGTATTATGTAACGAAAATATGTTAATAAAACTCAATATGTTGACTGTGGCATTTTATTGAGACTACGTTCCGTCCACTAGGGACTTTTATCAAACGGTAAAGAAAACTGATAGTCTCTAGTGGATGAAACATTTCAGTATAATGCCTTACACCGCATATTGCCTGGAAAGGCATGGTGATACCGACAGTATATAGATAAAGACACATCCGCGGTTATTGAGGATACCTTTTGCCATAAATGGCTCCCCCAGCTGTGCATATGTTTCTTTATTTCCATCGCACACTGTGTCTTATTAAAGAAAATATTACAAATTATACCTACCGATGGATCTAAACAAAGAGTTCTCTGACATGACTGCATCTGTCCGTGGTATCTCCATAGATCAGAATTATTTCCACACTGGCGAGTAAAGTATTAGACTAAAGAAATGGGTCTTTACATCACAAACTTGTCATTTGACCGAGGTCTTCCTCTGGCTTACCAACACACCCTGGAGAGTCAGTATGTAGAATTTCACACGAGATGTAGATAAACACACGTAGAAAATTACATGATATACAAAATCACACGAGATGTAGCAAAATCATATGTCTAGAAAATCACATGAAGAGAATCACTTGATGTAGAAAATAACATGTGGAAAATCACATAAGGTGTAGAAAATCACATGTGTAAACTCGTATGTAGAAAAATCACATGAGACGTAAAAATCACACGTATAAAATCGCATGTAGAAAATCATTCGAGATGTAAAAATATGACATGATGCAAAAAATCACATGAGATGCACAAAAAATCACACATAAAAAATCATATGAGGTGTAGAAAAGCACATAAGATGAAAGTCTTAGGAAACTGATGACAGGTATTTTTTTAAGTGTCATCAAAAGTACCTGTTATTTGTACTTTAGAGAATTCCGCTACAAACAAGAATAAAAATAAAAGAAAATACTATGTGATGGGCTTTATATTCTTGTATTAATAATTATTGTCTTGTGTGGTTTGTTAGGAAAGAGCTTAACCAAATTAAAGCGAGGCTGAGTGCCTGTGCTGATACACACAACAGCTCTTTATCGGATTTGGTAATGAACGTGTTTGGGGAATTATAATTTTTGTCTTGTTTTACTTTCCTCTCAGACTCATTAGCTAAGGTAGATTTATATATATATATATATTATATATATATGTTATCTATATATATTATATATATATATATATATTAATATATAAATGGGATTAGGTCAGGGGTTTCAAATAGAGTTAGAGCTAAAGAAGGAGTAGCAATAATGTTGAAGGATAAGCTATGGCAGGAAAAGAGGGACTATAAATGTATTAATTCAAGGATTATGTGGAGTAAAATAAAGATTGGATGTGAAAAGTGGGTTATAGTAAGCGTGTATGCACCTGGAGAAGAAAGAAGTGTAGAGGAGAGAGAGAGATTTTGGGAAATGTTGAGTGAATGCGTGGGGAGCTTTGAATCAAGTGTGAGAGTAATGGTGGTTGGGGATTTCAATGCTAAAGTGGGTAAAAATGTTATGGAGGGAGTAGTAGGTAAATTTGGGGTGCCAGGGGTAAATGTAAATGGGGAGCCTTTAATTGAGCTATGTGTAGAAAGAGATTTGGTAATAAGTAATACGTGTTTTATGAAAAAGAGGATAAATAAATATACAAGGTATGATGTAGCACGTAATGAAAGTAGTTTGTTAGATTATGTATTGGTGGATAAAAGGTTGATGGGTAGGCTCCAGGATGTACATGTTTATAGAGGGGCAACTGATATATCGGATCATTATTTAGCTGTAGCTACAGTTAGAGTAAGAGGTAGATGGGAAAAGAGGAAGGTGGCAACAAGAAGTAAGAGGGAGGTGAAAGTGTATAAACTAAGGGAGGAGGAAGTTCGGGCGAGATATAAGCGACTGTTGGCAGAAAGGTGGGCTAGTGCAAAGATGAGTAGTGGGGGGGTTGAAGAGGGTTGGGATAGTTTTAAAAATACAGTATTAGAATGTGGGGCAGAAGTTTGTGGTTATAAGAGGGTGGGGGCAGGTGGAAAGAGGAGTGATTGGTGGAATGATGAAGTAAAGGGTGTGATAAAAGAGAAAAAGTTAGCTTATGAGAGGTTTTTACAAAGCTAAGTGTTATAAGAAAAGCAGAGTATATGGAAAGTAAAAGAAAGATGAAGAGAGTGGTGAGAGAGTGCAAAAGGAGAGCAGATGATAGAGTGGGAGAGGCACTGTCAAGAAATTTTAATGAAAATAAGAAAAAAATTTGGAGTGAGTTAAACAAGTTAAGAAAGCCTAGGGAAAGTATGGATTTGTCAGTTAAAAACAGAGTAGGGGAGTTAGTAGATGGGGAGAGGGAGGTATTAAATACATGGCGAGAATATTTTGAGGAACTTTTAAATGTTGAGGAAGAAAGGGAGGCGGTAATTTCATGCACTGGTCAGGGAGGTATACCATCTTTTAGGAGTGAAGAAGAGCAGAATGTAAGTGTGGGGGAGGTACGCGAGGCATTACGTAGAATGAAAGGGGGTAAAGCAGCTGGAACTAATGGGATCATGACAGAAATGTTAAAAGCAGGGGGGATATAGTGTTGGAGTGGTTGGTACTTTTGTTTAATAAATGTATGAAAGAGGGGAAGGTACCTAGGGATTGGCGGAGAGCATGTATAGTCCCTTTATATAAAGGGAAAGGGGACAAAAGAGATTGTAAAAATTATAGAGGAATAAGTTTATTGAGTATACTAGGAAAAGTGTACGGTAGGGTTATAATTGAAAGAATTAGAGGTAAGACAGAATGTAGGATTGCGGATGAGCAAGGAGGTTTCAGAGTGGGTAGGGGATGTGTAGATCAAGTGTTTACATTGAAGCATATATGTGAACAGTATTTAGATAAAGGTAGGGAAGTTTTTATTGCATTTATGGATTTAGAAAAGGCATATGATAGTGGATAGGGGAGCAATGTGGCAGATGTTGCAAGTATATGGAATAGGTAAGTTACTAAATGCTGTAAAGAGTTTTTATGAGGATAGTGAGGCTCAGGTTAGGGTGTGTAGAAGAGAGGGAGACTACTTCCCGGTAAAAGTAGGTCTTAGACAGGGATGTGTAATGTCACCATGGTTGTTTAATATATTTATAGATGGGGCTGTAAAAGAAGTAAATGCTAGGGTGTTCGGGAGAGGGGCGGGACTAAATTATGGGGAATCAAATTCAAAATGGAAATTAACACAGTTACTTTTTGCTGATAATACTGTGCTTATGGGAGATTCTAAAGAAAAATTGCAAAGGTTAGTGGATAAGTTTGGGAATGTGTGTAAAGGTAGAAAGTTGAAAGTGAACATAGAAAAGAGTAAGGTGATGAGGGTATCAAATGATTTAGATAAAGAAAAATTGGATATCAAATTGGGGAGGAGTAGTATGGAAGAAGTGAATGTTTTCAGATACTTGGGAGTTGACGTGTCGGCGGATGGATTTATGAAGGATGAGGTTAATCATAGAATTGATGAGGGAAATAAGGTGAGTGGTGCATTGAGGTATATATGGAGTCGAAAAACGTTATCTAAGGAGGCAAAGAAAGGAATGTATGAAAGTATAGTACTACTAACACTCTTATATGGGTGTGAAGCTTGGGTGGTAAATGCAGCAGCGAGGAGACGGTTGGAGGCAGTGGAGATGTCTTCTCTAAGGGCAGTGTGTGGTGTAAATATTATGCAGAAAATTCGGAGTGTGGAAATTAGGAAAAGGTGTGGAGTTAATAAAAGTATTAGTCAGAGGGCAGAAGAGGGGTTGTTGAGGTGGTTTGGTCATTTAGAGAGAATGGATCAAAGTAGAATGACATGGAAAGCATATAAATCTATAGGGGAAGGAAGGCGAGGTAGGGGTCGTCCTCGAAAGGGTTGGAGAGAGGGGGTAAGGGAGGTTTTGTGGGCAAGGGGCTTGGACTTCCAGCAAGCGTGCGTGAGTGTGTTAGATAGGAGTGAATGGAGACGAATGATACTTGGGACCTGACGATCTGTTGGAGTGTGAGCAGGGTAATATTTAGTGAAGGGATTCAGGGAAACCGGTTATTTTCATATAGTCCGACTTGAGTCCTGGAAATGGGAAGTACAATGCCTGCACTTTAAAGGAGGAGTTTGGGATATTGGTAGTTTGGAGGGATATGTTGTGTATCTTTATACGTATATGCTTCTAAACTGTTGTATTCTGAGCACCTCTGCAAAAACAGTGATTATGTGTGAGTGTGGTGAAAGTGTTGAATGATGAAAGCATTTTCTTTTTGGGGATTTTCTTTCTTTTTTTGGTCACCCTGCCTCGGTGGGAGACGGCCGACTTGTTAAAAAAAAAAAATATAGGGAGGTACCACCTGTATAGCTGGAATGGGGACCCTCAGCCTCAGAGAAGACAATAAACGTACCTCAGGGAAAACTCAAGGTTCTCCCCGGAGCTGTTTGAATATTTTCTTCTACCACCTATACAAATCTACCTTAGCTAACGAGTCTGAGAGGAAAGCAAAACAAGACAAAAATTATAATGTGTATATATATATGTCGTGCCGAATATCTAAAACTGGTCAAGTAGCAAGAAATCTTTTAAAATTAAGTCCTCTCTAAATTTTTCTCTTATACATTTAAAGATATATTTTTTCATTAATGTTAATGTAAAAAATTTAATTTTGGACCAAAAGAAACTTAGAAAACTTACCTAACCTTATTATAACAACAGCAATTTATTTTAGCCTAACCCAAGTAAATATATTTTGAACATTAAAATGGTATAAAATACCGACAGGTTGTTAGGTAAGACACATATGCAACAGTTAGGTATCTTTATTATTATCATAATAAAGATACCTAACTGTTGCATATGTGTCTTACCTAACAACTAAATATATTTTAGATTTGTTTACAATAATTTAATACTAAACAAACACAGTGAAATATATTTTTTTCGTTAGGCTCAGAATGATTTTGGCGAAATTATTGCATACACAAATTGTCACTTGTCATTTATGGCAAGATGAGCGTTGCTATTTAAGCCAAGATCGCAAGTTCTGCCTATTCGGCACGACATATATATATATATATATATATATATATATATATATATATATATATATATATATATATATATATATATATATATATATATACATTATATATATATTATATACATATATATATATATATATATTATATACATATTTTATTTTTATTATCACACTGGCCGATTCCCACCAAGGCAGGGTGGCCCGAAAAAGAAAAACTTTCACCATCATTCACTCCATCACTGTCTTGCCAGAAGGGTGCTTTACACTACAGTTTTTAAACTGCAACATTAACACCCCTCCTTCAGAGTGCAGGCACTGTACTTCCCATCTCCAGGACTCAAGTCCGGCCTGCCGGTTTCCCTGAACCCCTTCATAAATGTTACATATATATATATATATATATATATATATATATATATACACATATATATATATTATATATATATAATATATATATTTTATATATATATTATATACATATATATATATTATATATATTTTATATATATATATATATATATATATATATATATATATATATATATATATATATATATATAATATATATATATATATATATTCCACTTCCCCTACCACCCCATCTTTTCATTCTTTTTTTTACCAATAGGAATATTATTACTATTGTTATATATAATGTTCAGATAGGAGACTCCTTCTTGACAGATTTCGACTATTCCTGTATCCAGCCGAAACGAGAGAAAGAAGACTAGAGAAATGTGCAGGAACAGCTGTCATTACTACGTCTGTACCATATTTACTATATTAAATGCATTCTCGAGGTCTAATTTCAATATTGTCTTCAGGAAGGTTACTGACACAAGCCCTTGAAGCATTAGCTACTAACTCAGAGCAGTACAATTTGAGTGCGTGTACTGCTAGTGTGATGTTATTTAGAGTGATGTCCAGTATAATGTCCGGTGTGATGTCCAATGAGATTTCCACTGTGATGTTGTCCAGTGTAATGTCCAGTGAGATATTTGTCCACTGTGATGTTACCCAGTGTGATGTCCACTGTGATTTTGTCCACTGTGATTTTGTCCACTGTGATGTCCACTGTGATTTTGTCCACTGTGATGTTTTCCACTGTGATGTCCATTGTAATGTTATCCAGTGTAATGTTGTCCAGTGTGATGTCCGCTGTGATGTTCACTGTGA
The DNA here is from genome assembly GCF_038502225.1 of Cherax quadricarinatus. Classification (NCBI taxonomy): domain Eukaryota; kingdom Metazoa; phylum Arthropoda; class Malacostraca; order Decapoda; family Parastacidae; genus Cherax; species Cherax quadricarinatus. The sequence continues at coordinate 9,850,757 of NC_091338.1, forward strand.
TTTTGTCCACTGTGATGTTATCAACTGTGATGTTGTCCATTGTGATGTTATCCAGTGTGATGTTATCCACTGTGATGTTATCCAGTGTGATGTTATCCAGTATGATGTTATCCAGCGTGATGTTATCCACTGTGATGTTATTCAGTTTAATGTTATTCAGTTTGATGTTATTCAGTTTGATGTTATTCAGTGTGATGTTATCCATTGTACCGTTATCCAGGCATAGTTCCTAAAGTTTTGGAAGGCCTACCTCCTAGGGTTTTGTATATCCATATGCTTTTGCGCTACTATTCATAGGATGGATATTGGGTACACAATAAGGTAGCCGCTTCTGCGGCAAAATTTAAAATATAAATTTTCGTATTTACTATGTACTCAGCCATAAGCTTTTAAAATGGGACAGAGACCTACCTGATGCTGAACCACTAAAAGAATTATCTAAGACCCGTGTCACGCGGCTCCTGTTTGTTTCACTAACCTAACACCAACACCAGAGTTCGTGAACTTGTGGTGTTCATAACCAAGACCATCATGTATCTCACTTTTTTACCTGAAGGTTTATACTCATGCGTGTCATTCAGGGCAAGGACTAGTGAAGGCTTGATTCTCTCTTCGCTGATGGCAAGTTAGGCTCAGTTCCTGCTTTGTCTGTTGAGGAAGTCTGATGGGTTTTAAAGCTTCATGGCTTTTCTCTCTCTCCTACTGCTGCTACTACGACGAATACTACTTCTACAACTATTATTGCTAATACTACTATTTCTACTAGTACTGCTATTACTGTTATTCTATTATGCTACTGTATTCTACTACTATACTACTATTACTACTATTACTATTGTTATTACTATTACTACTGCTATTACTGTTACTACTACTACTGCTACTATTACTACTACTACTGCTATTATTAGTACAACTGCAACTACTCTCCCCTGACTGTTTTAAATGCATACCATATTAAAAAAAAAATACCCTTGTAAAGGCAAAAAAAGAGGGATAGGAAATTTTATCTAATGAGGTCATCTTCAGATACAGAGACATTCAGTTAAATGACGAAATAATCTGTTATTGTGGGAATTGTTCTCCCGTTGATGCATCAACACACATGTTAATTATAATGTGATGTTCTCTGCAGGACCGGATATCTGTGAAAGCTGTTGTGTGTGTGTCGTAGTGAAACCTTAAACATGTTTTCTTGATCCCGTCTTGTTGATCCCGTATTTTTCTTTGTGTTGCTGAGCGTCATGTTTGAAACTGTGCATAGAATCTTTTTTTACGACTTATGAGTGTTGGCTTTACGGCGGAGGTTTCCACCACGAATTTAATTTGCATTCATGCATGAAAGTTTTTTTTTTTTGCTTATATTACAGTATAAAAATGGTTATATATATGGTTATATAAGGAGGGAAGAGTATATGGAGAAAAAGAGAGAAGTTAAGAGAGTGGTGAAGCAATGTAAAAAGAGAGCAAATGAGAGAGTGGGTGAGATGTTATCAACAAATTTTGTTGAAAATAAGAAAAAGTTTTGGAGTGAGATTAACAAGTTAAGAAAGCCTAGAGAACAAATGGATTTGTCAGTTAAAAATAGGAGAGGAGAGTTATTAAATGGAGAGTTAGAGGTATTGGGAAGATGGAAGGAATATTTTGAGGAATTGTTAAATGTTGATGAAGATAGGGAAGCTGTGATTTCGTGTATAGGGCAAGGAGGAATAACATCTTGTAGGAGTGAGGAAGAGCCAGTTGTGAGTGTGGGGGAAGTTCGTGAGGCAGTAGGTAAAATGAAAGGGGGTAAGGCAGCCGGGATTGATGGGATAAAGATAGAAATGTTAAAAGCAGGTGGGGATATAGTTTTGGAGTGGTTGGTGCAATTATTTAATAAATGTATGGAAGAGGGTAAGGTACCTAGGGATTGGCAGAGAGCATGCATAGTTCCTTTGTATAAAGGCAAAGGGGATAAAAGAGAGTGCAAAAATTATAGGGGGATAAGTCTGTTGAGTGTACCTGGTAAAGTGTATGGTAGAGTTATAATTGAAAGAATTAAGAGTAAGACGGAGAATAGGATAGCAGATGAACAAGGAGGCTTTAGGAAAGGTAGGGGGTGTGTGGACCAGGTGTTTACAGTGAAACATATAAGTGAACAGTATTTAGATAAGGCTAAAGAGGTCTTTGTGGCATTTATGGATTTGGAAAAGGCGTATGACAGGGTGGATAGGGGGGCAATGTGGCAGATGTTGCAAGTGTATGGTGTAGGAGGTAGGTTACTGAAAGCAGTGAAGAGTTTTTACGAGGATAGTGAGGCTCAAGTTAGAGTATGTAGGAAAGAGGGAAATTTTTTCCCAGTAAAAGTAGGCCTTAGACAAGGATGTGTGATGTCACCGTGGTTGTTTAATATATTTATAGATGGGGTTGTAAGAGAAGTAAATGCGAGGGTCTTGGCAAGAGGCGTGGAGTTAAAAGATAAAGAATCACATACAAAGTGGGAGTTGTCACAGCTGCTCTTTGCTGATGACACTGTGCTCTTGGGAGATTCTGAAGAGAAGTTGCAGAGATTGGTGGATGAATTTGGTAGGGTGTGCAAAAGAAGAAAATTAAAGGTGAATACAGGAAAGAGTAAGGTTATGAGGATAACAAAAAGATTAGGTGATGAAAGATTGAATATCAGATTGGAGGGAGAGAGTATGGAGGAGGTGAACGTATTCAGATATTTGGGAGTGGACGTGTCAGCGGATGGGTCTATGAAAGATGAGGTGAATCATAGAATTGAT
>NC_091338.1:9858521-9863521 GCF_038502225.1 Cherax quadricarinatus
TTTTTTATTAGCAAGAGTAAAGACAGCTCATTTTGAATTTAATTCAGTCTCCAGTAATATTTTTACTTGTATATTTCAATGTAAATTTTTTTTTCTTGGTCAATAGTCCTTTAAATTGAGTTTTCCTTCCTCTTGCAGTGTATTTAGACATTCTGCAAAATTAGTTGTATATCTTTTCATTTCAATTCTAGAATTTTATATCATTTTATTGTTCATTATTTTTGCTTTATTTGTTCTCGTGTTACTTTGCCATTATGTCTCACATACCGTCAAGTGATACTTTAGTGATTGTCGACACTCAGACCTCTCAGGCTACTACTGCTGGCCCTGTCATCAGTCCTCACAGTTCCTTACCGACTGACAGACCGACTCAGACACCGAGATATTATAGTTATACTCGTGATTCCCTTGATGCGTTACCTTTATTCAATGGCCATGTACATAGTCTTGAAGCATGGTTTGCAGCCATTCGTTCTCGTGCTAGTGCCCTAGCTGAAGGTCCTCCTTCAGAGGAAAGCCTTATCAGACTTGCTAAAGAAGCTCTTTATCGATCTCCTGCTGCTGTTCACGTTGTTGATCTCCTTGATATGCGGGACTTCAGGAATCTTACTAAGTGGTCACAATATGAGGAACTGATTCGTTCTTTCCTTGTCCCAGTAAAAACAGCTGATCCATATGTCGTTCTTAGAGAACTAGTGAATGCTACACCCATGAGTACTGAATCGTTGAGTGCATTTGCTGTTAGATTAGACAAACTTTTATCATCATTTATCAATGCTGTCCAATCATCATGTTTTCTCCCTGAAGAGGCTAAACCATTTACAGAATCAATTGCTAAAATAGCAGCTTTTGGAGCAATTAAAGAACTAATGCCGCCTGCTTCTGTGTGTGTGCTTATGAGGCTCATCCTCCAACTGTAACGATGGAACCTCTTACAGCCTTAAATCATGTACGTTCCTTGTGCCCCCAGGGTACTTTCCCTTGTATTAAAAGTAATGTCACACATATGCCTCAGTCTGCACCACCTCTTGTTTGCGCCAACCATCTCAGAGATCACCAAGAACCAGTGTACAGAGTCGTTATACACCTCGTAGTATTCATAGTACATTCAGTAACCATAGTCGGCGGAATTGTTACAACTGTGGTTTCCGTGGCCATATTGCAATTAATTGTCCTGATAGTTACCCTAAGAGACGTCGTACTGATGAGGAGTACTCAGATCTTCCCTACTGTAATTATCATAGAATACATGGACATGACACATCTGAGTGTAATGCTCTCTATAACCTTCAGTACTCTAGGTCTTTCCGTGGTCGTTCCAACCGCAGAACCCGTCGAGGAAACAGATCTCGTGGTTATCAAACTAACCAGAACCAGGCTCATTCTTTCAATTATCAAACTAACCAGAACCAGGCTCGTTCTTCCCAGTCGGGGGAATTCGAGCGCCCCAGTCAAACCGCCCCATGGTGACAGTAGGTGATAATGAGTACACCATCCCCGTTCACAACTCCTTTGAAGCCTTAAGCAGTCTCGAGCATGCCAACCCTGCTGATGATGTTGCTTCACATGTCTCTGACATCGATGATTTTGGGGATGGAGTAGAACAAGTCTTTTCTGATGAAAATCCACCTTTTTGTTTGCACATAACTTCCAATGCAACCATAGGCCCTATAGTGCAAGCATCTGTTTATAATGCGCCCGTTCAATTGTTCATGGACTCTGGTGCGCAAATCAATATTATTAGGTCTAGTTTGTTTAAGGATAAGAAGTTACGACATGTCCTTCTCGTAGAACCGACTCCTGTGTCCTCCCTTAGTGGAGTATCTGGTTCTCACCTGCGTGTCCGAGGTACGACTGCCCTAACCTTTTCTATCCAAGGTAGAGACTTCACTGTTTCCTTCCTTGTTGTCGATCAGATTACTTTCCCTGGTGACCTTCTACTGGGATTTGCTTCCATGCGAGACTTACGCATTGTGCTCGACCCTTATCGATGGCATGCACAAATTGACGACTTGATCGTTCCATTCTGGGGTTACCAGCTTGGTTCAGAAATCTGTTATACTGCTGCAGAGTATGATGTACGGATTAAGTCCTTACAAGCTAATGCATTCTCCAGTAGCGTACCCAAGCGGTCAGGCACTGGTAATTCTGTCACTCCCATCAGTGTTCCCCCTATACCTTCAGAATTGCAGGATAGTCCGATGCCTCAAGTGTCCGAGGACGCTCAGATTGCCTTGAGTGCTCAACCTATCCCTGCAATGCCTGCTAGTTCGAGTAGTAGTTTCTCCACAGGGGACGCCTTGTCGGAAAACAATTACTTGCAACTAGTAATGCCATCTCTTGTTGATGTCACATGCCGTCTGCAGAAAGACGTTTCTGTTGCGGCTAGTGCTCTCACTAGAGTGTCTGTAGTTGTTCCTAGTGTTCCAGATGGTGATAACGTCCTAGTTGACAGTGATTCCTGCAAAGTAAAAGGTCTATTTGTTGAACCATCCTTACATGTTGTAAGAGATAGTAAGATCCATTTCTACCTGGCCAACACTTCTGGTCACAGTGTTCGCCTCAGAGCAAATACCAATCTTGTTGACCTTGTTCACTATCCTTACCCTGTTCAGGTAGAGGATGAGTTGTCACCTGACCAGTGGGTCGGTGCTATTTCTGCCGGGGAGACCTCATCCACTCCACTGGATCAATCTGTTCCACCAGTTGAGGAGAAAGACTTAGCTCCCACTGACTTCCCAGATGAAGTCAAGCGTTTGTTGACTCTGTTGAACAAACGTCGTAAAGCCATTGCTTTACCAGGTGAGAAGATGGGTATAACGAACTTATTGTCCCATCGTATTCCACTTGAACCTGGTACTAGACCTATCTACATACCTGCGTACAGAATGCCTCATTCACAAGTTGCTGTCGCAGAAGAATTGATCAATCAAATGCTTGATGATGGAGTTATTGCACCTAGCAATTCACCTTGGAATGCACCCTTGATACTAGTACCTAAGAAGGATGGTACTTGGCGACCAGTAATTGACTTTAGGAAGTTAAACGCAAAAACCATTCCAGATCGCTTTCCACTCCCTGTACTGGGTGATCTTTTACGTAATATCGGAGATAACAAAGTCTTTTCAACCCTAGATTTGTTACAAGGGTTTTGGCAAGTCCCTCTTCACGAGGACAGCCAAGAACTAACTGCATTCTCCACTCCTACAGGTCATTATCACTACCTCAGAATGGCATTTGGATTACGATCTTCCCCTATCACGTTCTCAAGGCTCATGACTAATATCTTTAGAGGTCTCATAGGTAATGCACTTATGGTGTACTTAGATGACGTAATCGTCATGTCTAAAGACGTGGATACACACTTGAAAAGACTTGATGTAGTACTTGGTAAGCTTGAAGAAGCCAATTTAAAGATCAAACTGTCAAAATGTCAATTTTTCAGATCAGAAATTAAGTTTCTTGGTCACGTAGTCACTCCTAGAGGGGTTACGACTGACCAAAGTAAAGTAACTGCAGTACTAAATTTTCCAACTCCCAAAACTGCTGATGCCGTAAGATCCTTTGTGGGCTTAGCAGGTTTTTATAGATCTTTCATTGCCAATTTTTCTTCCATAGCTGTTCCTCTAACTGAGTTGCTTAAGAAAGATGCTCCTTTTGTTTGGACCTTCCGTCAAGAAAGAGCATTCCAAACTCTAAAAGAAAAGCTAACTTCTGCTCCAATTTTGAAATTTCCAGATTTTTCTAAGCCTTTCTATCTGACAACTGATGCTAGTTCAATTGGCATAGGTGCCGTACTAGCTCAGAAGACCGATGGCAAGTACAACGCAGTTGCATTTGCTAGTCGCGTCCTTACAAAGGCTGAACGTAATTATACAGTAACTGAGCAAGAAGCTTTAGCAATAGTATGGTCTTTAAAGCACTTCCGAGACATTATTTATCAGTACTCTGTTCATGTCTTGACAGATCATGCTCCATTGATACCCTTATTCCAGAACAAACAACGTACTGGAAGGTTAGCTAGATGGACCTTGACTATCCAAGAGTTCAATCCCACCTTTGAGCATTTACCTGGCAAGTCAAATGTAGTCGCAGATGCCTTATCGCGACATGTTAGTATAGTAACTGCAGACCCTCCATTTAGTGCTGAAGATGTAAAGAATGCTCAACGAACAGATCCCATGTGGTCTGGTGTGATTCGATTCCTGCTCCAGGAAGATCTTATTCTGAATGTGAAACCACCAGCACCCATCAGTGACTTTGTCATGAACCAAGAATTACTGTATCGAACAGCCGAGTTGGGTACTCCTAGCAGAAGAGTATACCAGTTAGTAATTCCACAGTCACTAGTGAATGTAGCCTTACAGCTAGTTCACGATGTACCAGGTGTTGCACACCCTGGTATGGATCGTTCAGTAAAACAAGCCAGATTGAAATACTTTTGGCCTCGTATGGCAACTGATATTTCTGAGTATGTTAGGAAATGTAGTGTCTGCATGCAACATAAAGGCAATGCTAATGGTCCTAATCCAATCCAAGTGTATCCAACTACTAGCGAACCTTGGGAAAGAGTTGCGCTAGATTTGTTAACTAATTTCCAATGTTCCCTCCAAGGTAACAAACATCTGTGTGTTATGGTAGACCATTTCACCAGATATTGTGAGTTAGTTCCTATTGCAGATAAGACTGCCGAGACAGTAGCTAAAGCGTTTAAAGAACGCATTATCTGCAGGCATACCACTCCTAAGTCCCTAGTAACAGATAACGGAGGTGAATTCTGTAATGAAATTCTTGAAAATTTGTGTACCATGTACAAGATCACTAAATCCACCATTGTTCCTCATCATCCTGCCAGCAATGGGTTAGCGGAACGAACCAATAAGAAAGTACTTGATGTCTTGAGAGCCACTATCAATCCCAATAGTGAAACTTGGGATGAAGTTATACCTGATGTGCAGTGTGCTATAAATTCTGCTAACAATGTTTCTATAGGTGACACT
>NC_091338.1:9876021-9893521 GCF_038502225.1 Cherax quadricarinatus
AATATGTTAGGAGTTTAAGTTATTATGATTAGGGGATTGTAATTGTAGTGGCCATCACCATTGCAGTCGTAGTGGAATTCCATGAGCGAGTGATGTGATGGGTGGTGTGGGGAAGGTGGTGGTTGCTTTGGGGATGATAGTATTGGTTGTGGTAGTAGTTGTGGTAGTGGGTATCGTTGTGGCTGTAGGTACTTCGTAGTGGTGAGTGCGGTGGTGACTGGTATCGTGGTGGTGATGGTGACTGTGGATGAAGTCTTACAGTAACCAGTTATCGTGATGGGAAGTAATGGCAGTTGTAGCGGTGATTGCCGTGCTATCAGTCTGCTGCGTTGGGTGATTCATTTTATCAGATATTTGCATGTTGCACGCGCTTATTCCTTCCTCTGAGGCATGCTGCTTCATTTTTCCTACCTGTATTATTCAGATTACAATGCCAGTATTATGTTTATGAATCACCTACTTACAAAAGGAATTCTGTGTGTGTGTGTGTGCGCGTGTGCGTGTGCGTGTGAGCGTGCGCGTGCGTGTGTGTGTGTGTGTGTGTGTGTGTGTGTGTGTGTGTGTGTGTGTGTGTGTGTGTGTGTGTGTGTGTGCGTGTGTGCGCGCGCAACATTTCGCCATTCACAAATTTGAAAGATATTTCAAAAACTGCCGGTATAGTACGAGCCTCAAAATCTCTTTGTTTACATGCGTTTCTCTGCATGTGTGAATAAATTCATATGTCTGTACATAGATATTTGTAGGCGATCTCACTCATGGAACACAAGGCTCAGTAGTGTACACGACACCGGTGATGTACTGCGTTATAACATTCATGTTATTACACCCTCATCAATGGATTTTCTGAGACAATTAGACAATTTCGTAATTTTGCAGTTCAGTGCCATGCACATTGGCATGCTCTGTGGTGTGTGTAACAGGGTAGTTGTTCCCTCCTGTGGTATGAACCTCACGTCTCTCCTTAATATATTTGTTCCCTTTTTTTTACTCTTCTCTTTGAGAATTGATTTAGTCATTGGTGGACGAGACGTCTTATCAGTAATATGCCATAAAACGCATTTGTGTCTTATTGATCTTAAAAAATAACTTTGCATCTCAAAACTGCCAGACCTGGCAGTGGCAACTCCAGTGGTGGTAACTTACTCCGATGGTGGGAACTTACCTCTAGTGGTGGTAACTTATTCCAGTGGTGGTAACTTAATCCAGTGGTGGTAACTTACTCCACTGTTGGCAAATCACTACTCAGAGCAAATAACCTCGTGAGTTAGACTTTCCATTACCTCCAGCAATCCTGTAATCGGTGGAGCCTGTCGGAATGACCCTCAACAAGCCGTACAATTTAAATTAGCTTATTAGAAGGTCACACACCCTCCTAATGGTCATCTTGGATCTGATAATTAGTGTGGTGAGGAGAGGTCGAAATTAGTGACAGAAATTCCACGTTTGGTCTATTTGAAAAGTTCTTCGGAATCTACTGTGAGAGAGACGGCACCTGCGTGTTTCTGGGTGATAGAGAGCCGCAGCAATTTAGGGAATGATTTAGAGACTAATTTAGAAATTAATTTAGGGACTGAACTAGAAGCTAATTTCACATTCTCTTTCTGATGTGGAATTTAAACAAAGATTACTTAAGTTCATGCTAGAATCTGACGTACAACTAGTAACATACTGACGTACGTCTAATAATATACGGACGTATAACTAAGATATTGACGTACGACTAGCGTAATTTTTTGACGTAGTATTAACGTCATATTATAATGTGATATTTAACGTCAAATTTTTTTACTTTGATACTTATTGTCAAATTTAAAAGCTTCTTGTTTGGTTGCCAAACCCATTTGTTTGGGTTGAACCTGGATTTTCGGGGTTCATAACTCAGCTTAATAACCCACATGGGTTAAATGCTTAATATGAAATATGACTGAACTTCAACATGTTGCCCATAGTACGATGAACATTGCATGCAACTGTGAACTAGCACCTCCGGCAGTCAAAATCAGTTGCATTTTTCCAGAGATTTAGATAGAGAAGCTGAAATTTAACGTTGTAAGTTGTATGGGTAGTGATGGTGATGAGTGAAAGTACAGGTGAATCATATCGTTTGATTCGCTGTCGTAGTCCCGGCCCGAGTCCTGTTCGTGTGACCCAGCGTTGGTTCCCTTTACGGGGAGTGTGGTAGCGTGCAGGTGTAGGTGATGGTGATACGGGTGATGGTGTGTGTGTGTGTGTGTGTGTGGTGGGGCTGAACTGTAGTGCGGAGTGTTTGTGACTGGTGAGGGACCGAGACTGGAGGCCTAGTCAAGGATTGGGCAGCGGGGGCGTTGACCCCCGGAATATAAGCTATTTGTGTTATACTTAATCATTTTTATACCTCAGTATTGGAAATTTTAATTGTAATTAAATCTTCAAAGAGGGACCCTGCGAACTTACCGTCGCTGGGGAAGGTTTCGCGAGTTTAACGTCGTTACGAAAAGTAACTGGAAGCCTGGATTAAAAAAACAAGTACTCCTATGTAATTATAATTTTTAATACATTGTAAATTCTTATGGTTGGCGGGTTTGGTTTACTATGGGTCTTGCTTCTGAGAAGGGGAAGTCGAGGAGGAGTAATAATAGACGTAGCAGTAGCTGTAGTAGTAATAATAATAGAAGTAAGAGATAGAGAAAGATAAAGGAATATGTAGCTTGATTGGATGGTTTGAGGGCGTCCCTAGTTACCTAATCCACAACAAAGCTGGTTTTTATTTTAGCCTTTAGCCCAAGTCTGTATCCATCAGTTTTGTCCCACCTACCTCTACTGCTTCGTATTGCTTATGCACACTTGGCATAAGAACACCGAGTTCTGTTGGTGCTCGGGAGACTTCGGGTGTGCAGGGTAATGAATAGGCGAATGACAAGACATAAACTACTATTATATTCTCAGCTGATAATAGAGCAGATTGGGTACGTTTAATGATATGTTCTTAGGACATATCATTGGATGTGGCCGACATCACACACATGTATTCGCCTCCATTTCAGCACCTAAACCGAATCCCTCAGCGTATGACTGAAGTTTGCCATATTAGAACATAAGAATGGAGGAACACTGCAGCAGGCCTACTGGCCTATACTAGGCAGGTCTTTCTTAAACCCTAACCTACTGACAAAAATATTTGCCCAACCCAATAAAATGTTTGCACGCGCGCGTGCGCACACACACACACACACACACACACACACACACACACACACACACACACACACACACACACACACACACACACACACACACACACACACACACACAAAGGTTAAGGGAAATAAGCTTCACGACACTGGAGGGCAGGAGGGTTAGGGGAGACATGATGGCGACATATAAAATACTGCAAAGAATTGACAAGGTGGACAGAGACAGGATGTTCTAGAGATGGGACACAGAAACAAGGGTGTCACAATCGAAAGTTAAAGACTCAGATGAGTCAAAGGGATATTAGGAAGTATTTCTTCAGTCATAGAGTTGCCAGGAAGTGGAATAGTTTGCAAATTGACGTAGTGAAGGCAGGAACTATACATAGTTTTAAGATGAGGAGCAGGAAGAGAGAGGACCTTGTAGTGATCAGTGAAGAGGCGGGGCTAGGAGCTATGAATCGACCCCTGCAACCACAGATAGGTGAGTACACACGACCGTAACTGAACCGCGTAAGACTACAAATATAGTGATAAGCTGTCTTCCAAGGTTCATCACCTGACGCCTCTTCCTGCCTAGCTTCACTGTTATTCTTCGCTGGTACATCAGTGCTCTTAAAACTTTGGAGACAGTGACATCGTCGTCATCGCTGACGACGGTGGTGATGGTATCGAAATTATGAACACGACCGACTACCGGTTCAAAATTCTCAACCTATTCAATTATCGAGGTTGTTATTGTGCGTTATTGTGTATTATTATTATTACTATTATTACTATTATTATTATTATGCGTTATTGCTTGCTGTGGTATAATTCTGTGTGTGCTAGTGTGCTATAGTGGTTTTGTGTTATTTTTTTTTTCTGTTATTGTGTGCCTAATGTGTGCTGTTGTGTTGTGTGTATTAGGGCAAACTACGGTGTACTACAGTGTGCTACACTGGCTGGCTGACGTTCATCACATACCGGGTAATCCCCCACTAGAGCGTAAATCATATTATTCAATTAGTGTAAGGTGTGTGTGTGTGTGTGTGTGTTTGCAGGGAGAGCTGAAGGCATTCAGTTCATTGTTAGTTTCCGATCTTGCTCGGGAGAGTCGAGTCTGGAGAACAAACTTGGTAGGGTTCCAAGTGTGGGCTGTATTGATGTGGTTAAGAGACACACTGAAGTACTCTCCCTGTATTGCAGAGGGAGAAAGCACTGTGAGGTACTGGCCAGTATTGTTATGGGTGGACCCTAGGGAAAGTGCTGGTATGTATTGTTGTTATTTGAAGGAGAGAAGAAAAGAAGCAGATCCTAGGAAGAGGAAACAAGATTTGTAACCTACCAGTAAATCTAGTTCCAATGAAATCCTAGCTTTCTTGTGTTCTTGCGGAGCCTAACTTCTTTTCCTTCCCCTCGTAACTACTATTCAAAAAATTTGGCATAGTTAATGGCTCTCCTTCCTTCCCTGTACTTGGTGGGCTACACGAGTTTCATTTCATTCTTGTTGTTTTACGAAGGTTTGCAGATGTCAGGTCAGGACTTAATCTGTACTGCTCGCAGACATATGCAGAAGGGTATCGAACCTAGTGACTCCCATGGTGTCCTCTGGCTGTTGTTCAGGTCACCCCCAGGCTTACTCGTACTTCACTCATGTTTGCCTGACTTTTCTGAACAAGATGATTGCATTCTCTTTCTCTCCACACTCCTCCCTCAGCACCCTTCATGAGGGGTGCTTTGATGCTCCTGAAAGGCTCTTCATAGGGAATTTAATAGCGAACTAACGTACTAGTATTAGGACTGGTTTACCATGGGTTCAGATCCTTCGTTCGGTGAGTTACACTCTTCTTCCTCAAATTAAACCGGATTATTGACGAAAACTGAAGAAGACTGTTCCTCATGTGACTTTTTTCTCTAAATCTGATAATCTCTCATTCCCCCCCAGGAGTTGAATGACCTATATTTAATCTTTCCTCAATGTTCTTTCCATATAATCTTCCCTTTACACTTCTCCATTTCCTCAACTAACCTTCAGAATACGCACCCCAGTCTATAGGCCCCACACTTCAGCCTCTATTGCCCACACTTTATCTTTCAGTACCCACATATCACCTTAAAATGCACACACCTTATCTTCTAAGACCCACACTTCGTCCTCTAGTGGACATATTAGGCGTGAGCAGAAGACTAACTCACTGCACTGGGTTGTCGACTCACTGCCAAGGAAACACTGGGTTGGAATCTATGAAAGGAACACTGGGTGCTCGACTTATTGTAAAGACCTAACACTGGTCGTTCAACTCAGTCCATATCACACACATTACATACGCAGTGAGATACCAGATGGAACCATTCTCACACTACAGTCATACTCCGCTCTACATCATTAATTGGATCCAAGAGCCGTGACGTAAACCGGACATATTGCCTTAAAATGACGAAGAACACAGTAAAACTAACGTAAATAACTCGCGAAAAAAATATAACTGTTGCTAAACCGTAAAGAACACTAAAAAGACATTTTAGTCATATTTTTTAAAGAATAATGAACACAAAACATTATGACGTAGGTGACGTTGCCGAGTGACAAAGTCGGACGTATTGACGTTCGCTGAACTGAAATTTACTCTAGAAAAGTGGCGTAATGGCGAATTTGACGTAGGCTGATACGATGTAAAGTTGGGTATGACTGTACAAGTCATAATCGTGCAGATTTGAACTTTGTCTAGTATCAGCCACCTCGTAATGAACGCTGTCTGGTATCAGCCACCTCGTAGCCATACGTATAGCGGTATTACATTAATTCCTTTACTTCTGGTTAACTATATGTGTTTTGTATTTGCTGTAACCAGACACAACCTAACCTAACCCAGCCTTAAGAAATAGACGTTGTGAAGCACGTAAGAATATTTACGTGGGTAAATGACGACACATACAGCAACAGAAGACCTCAATTAGTGGAACTATCATGTGGGAGTTCGACGTGGATTGGGTAAAGAAATACTCACGTAGGCTGGTAGTACGTATAATTACAGACAAGGTGGGTTGCGCCCTTACAGCCGTACCTATCTCACTGCTCTCTTAACACTGACTGACTGGCCGCCCACAGTACCCATATGTGAGAGGGTCTTTGAATAATGCCAGGTCAGCGCAATATGAGTTCAGACAGTGACTCAGGCAGAGACGGTTGGTCGTGAGTCAACTGGCACAGTGGTTACTGGTAACTGGTTACTACTACTGAGAGAACATTTAATCTACAAGAGACTTATCAGACACGTAATAAATTTATCATGTAGGTGAATCGTCGCACTAATAAAGGCCTTTTGTTATATGTGTGTTTGTCTTTTTACTAATTGTGGGATACGCCATAATTCAGCTGAAATTAACGTAGTAAAATGAGTATATACAGATGAGTAGAGTGACTGAGCCAGAGCGTGAGGGCATCATGGCTCATTGTTTGTTTAGTCGCTCGCCAGCCTCGCTCATATCCCCCGGGATGCCCTCTGCGAAAACCTTGTCCGCTTGAATTATTCCATGAAAGTTTTACTGTTTGGTTATTCTCCCGCCTGCGGTTAATCAAGAATTGTTTGTATATATCATTACACATTCAGTTATCTCCGAGTTGACCTCCGGCAGCAATGCAACTTTAAGTCGTGTGTAAGGGAGTCACTCCATCCTAAGGAGAGAACAAAATATATTGCGTATTTTTCTTCTGGTGTAAACAAGACTTGGGTCTCCGCTACACTGTGTTTCCGAAACGAGAATTGTATTTGTGTTATATATAATTCGCGTCATGTCAAAGAGGAAAAGTTTATAATTCGTCTGGGAAAATGTTTCCTGAAACGGGTCGTAAACAAGTTTTATGTTGCTTTTGGTCATAGGAGCGAAGTCTTCAGTTTACTTACTGCCCCATCCAGTAAAAAATGTAATTTATATCATACCATAAGATGTATAGTTTATCTCCATGTCAAGCGTTTTAATTTATCGTTGCTTGGTAACTACATTATGTACTGCATACCCATCCTGTGGGCTAGAGTTAAAATATCAAAGAAGCGCATAATGGGTCAATAGACTAGACGTCACTGACTTATTGCGTCCCCAGATTGTGTACACTACTCCCTGTAACCATTCCTGGTGTGTGTGGTCATCCTTTTGTGACACACACACACACACACACACACACACACACACACACACACACACATTATTGACATCTCCCCGTGGGTCCTTTGAGAGGGAGCGGATATGCTGTGTGCCACTCACCACAATCTTCAACACATCCCTGGAAACTGGGCTACTACCTGAGGTATGGAAGACGGCAAATGTAGTTCCCATTTTTAAAAAAGGAGACAGAAAAGAGGCACTAAACTATAGACCTGTGTCACTGACGTGTATAGTATGCAGAGTTATGGAGAAGATTATCAGGAGGAGAGTGGTGGAGCACTTGGAACGGAACAAGAATATAAACGCCAACCAGCACGGATTCATGGAAGGCAAATCCTGTGTCACAAACCTTCTGGAGTTTTATGATAAAGTAACAGAAGTAAGACACGAGAGAGAGGGGTCGGTTGATTGCATCTTCTTGGACTGCAAGAAGGCCTTGGACACAGTTCCTCACAAGCTATTAGTGCAGAAGCTAGAGGATCAGGCACATACAACAGGAAGGGCACTGCAATGGATCAGAGAATACCTGACAGGGAGGCAACAACGAGTCATGGTACGTAATGAGGTATCACAGTGGGCACCTGTGACGAGCGGGGTCCCACAGGGGTCGGTCCTAGGACAAGTGCTATTTTTGGTATATGTGAACGACATGATGGAAGGGTTAGACTCAGAAGTGTCCCTGTTCGTAGACGATGTGAAGTTAATGAGGAGAATTAAATCAGATGAGGATCAGGCAGGACTTCAGAGAGACCTGGACAGACTGATCACCTGGTCCAGCAACTGTCTTCTCGAATTTAACCCCGCCAATGCAAAGTCATGAAGATAGGGGAAGGGCACAGAAGACCGCAGATGGAGTATAGGTTAGGTGGCCAAAGTCTGCAAACCTCGCTCAAGGGGTGAGTATAACACCGAGCATTTCTCCCGAAGCACACATCAACCAGATAACTGCTGCAGCATACGGGCGCCTGGCAAACCTGAGAACAGCGTTCCGATACCTTAGCAAGGAATCGTTCAAGACACTGTACACCGTGTACGTCAGGCCCATACTGGAGTATGCAGCACCTGTTTGGAACCCGCACTTGATCAAGCACGTCAAGAAATTAGAGAAAGTGCAAAGGTTTGCGACAAGGTTAGTTTCAGAGCTAAGGGGAATGTCCTATGAAGAAAGGTTAAGGAAAATCGGCCTGACGACACTGGAAGACAGGAGGGCCAGGGGAGACATGATAACGACATACAAGATCCTGCGGGGAATAGACAAGGTGGACAAAGACAGGATGTTCCAGGGAGGGGACACAGAAACAAGAGGTCACAATTGGAAGTTGAAGACTCAGATGAGTCAAAGGGATGTTAGGAAGTATTTCTTCAGTCATAGAGTTGTCAGGCAGTGGAATAGCCTAGAAAGTGACGTAGTGGAGGCAGGAACCATACATAGTTTTAAGACGAGGTTTGATAAAGCTCATGGAGCGGGGAGAGAGAGGACCTAGTAGCAACCGGTGAAGAGGCGGGGCCAGGAGCTAAGACTCGACCCCTGCAACTACAAATAGGTGAGTACACACACACGTACACGTACATATACACACGTCTCCACGGTCTCCTGTGTGTCATGATGTTTGGCAGAACAATAGTGGGTGTTTGAGCCACCAGATAACAAGAAAACAAAGCTACTTTTTCCCCTCTCTGTAACTGTTGTATAGTGTATTGTATGAAGAATCATAACACTATACCCATTAATGAATATACATTCTAGTGTTTCTCACTTATACAGTTCATCCTGGTTGTTCATGTTCTCTCATGCCGTTGACGTTCACCCTTGCTAATTTCTTTTATTATGGCAGCTCATGTTCACTTAGATTGTTCAGCTTTACCCAGGCTGTTCATGTTCACTCACATTGTTCAACTTTCCCTGTGACCTTTTCCTTGTTGTTATTCAGTTAGTATTCTCTCTTCGCTTTGAACTTTTAAATATTGTCTCTCAAAATATTTTAAACATCCAATTTTTTGGAAATTCTAAGCTATGTCCAATTGTTAATTTGACGTCCCAAGAGTTGGAGACCTGAAGGTTACCTGAAGATGATCCCAATACCAGGTCTCTGACCAGGTCTCCTGGGTGATTGCCTGATCAACCAAGTTGTTAGTGGGATAGTAGAAAATTATAATCTTTATAACGAGAGAAAGTTAGTTGGTAAGTGTTCTTGATAGTTGTGTATTTCTTTAAGATGGTTACCTGTGTGTGTGTGTGTGTGTGTGTGTGTGTGTGTGAGAGATTGCCTGTGTGTGCGTAATTACCTGTGTGTGTATTGCCCATGTGTGTGGGATTACTGATTTACCTGCACAGTCAAAGTTACGCACATTTGACCAGTCTTCGTTGTTGACAGTCGAAGACACTTTGTAATTTACTGTCTCTACAGCACAGTTGTTTTGTGTGTTTGCAACACACACACTCATTGTGAGTATCTTGCAACACCCACAATCATTAAGAGTGTCACTTACACACACACACACACATGAGTGTGTGTGTGTGTGTGTGTATGTATGTGTTATGTGTCTGCACAGCGGTCTCTTTTTTTTTATAATGGTACGGTTTATTTAATTTGTATGTACTCACCTATTTGTATTTACTTATTTGTGGTTGCAGGGGTGGAGTCGTAGCTCCTGGCCCCGCCTCTTCGCTGATCGTTACAATGTCCACTCTCTCCCTGCTTCAAGAGCCTTATGGTGTGTGTGTGTGTGTGTGTGTGTGTGTGTGTGTGTGTGTGTGTGTGTGTGTGTGTGTGTGCATGTGTGTGTGTGCATGTGTGTGTGTGTGTGTGTGCGTGTGTGTGTGCGTGTGTGTGTGTGTGCGCGCCTGTGTGTGCCTGTGTGTCTGCTGTGCGTTCATAATTCCCAAAAGCTTTATGATTAACTAGGAACGGGTGAGGCTTGAACCCAAGTCAGGTGAGCCCCAGAACTCACATTCGTGTTATTACTGTTTCGTAAGTCATGATAGGGGTACTTCCTCGGTAGATGCTTGACACATCTACTTTCATACTTGATTCATGCACCGCACACATGTTTGAAGCATGTGTTCCTGTTGCACATGTGTTTTGCCATCTGCAGCATCACAGAATCTTCCGACAATGATGAGTCTGCTAAATCACAGACCTTTACATAGCTAAAACTATACTGATGCTTCTTATATCACTCAACTGCTTTAATGTGATGACCCATGTTAATTCTTTCCTGATTTGTTAATATATTTATCCCTCGCTTTTCCAATAAGAATGTTAGAGACTGTATGCGAGTCAGATGCCTGCAGATATGACACAGAATTAGTAATGATATTCAGATTGAAACTCATTTGCAACAGCAGGACAACCAGCCGAGTCAAATTGTCATTAACGGTGGCTCGTTTAATGTACAATTCTTACGGATTCCATCACGCTTTCAATAACTCCTCCCCAATAAAACTTGTTCACGTAGCAGTAAGTAAGTACCTGGATGTTAGTCGACTGTTGTGGGCCGCATCCTGGGGGGGGGGGATAGTATACCTTACATAGGTCTGGGCTTTAAAATGAGCTGAGGTAACATCATAGCCCTTAACCTGTAAAATTGATTCGTGTAAAAAAAAAAAAACGAAAGATGCTTTACGCCTGCTCACACCTCGCTTACTACGCTCCACTGCTTAGCCGCTAACTAGGTGTGAGCAGACGCTACTAGCGTCTGCTCACACCTCGCTTACTACACTTCAGCTGATTTCTGGATGATGTAGACACGAAATATTTCAATTATTTTTCGCAGGACACACACCGATCATTTAGCGCAATTTTTTTTTTGCTTCAAAATGTGTAAAATATACTCGAGGCAAAAAAAAAAAAAAAAAAGAGCTAGAGATAAATCATATGATCCATATATAAAAATTTATGTTTATGTATTTGGCGCTGTCTGTTGGGTACTAAAATAAGCTTTCGTGACGATGGCTAGGGACTATCTAAGCTGTTATAACTATACTTTGGTGCTAATTGTGCTTGTACCAGTTACGATCCCCAGCTGCTTGGTACAACTTAGTGGTGGTATGTTCATAGCTACCACGCACTCACGGGGGGGTAGCTGTGGGCTGTTTGTGTTGGCACTTGAGTGGTCTTATCCATCTTGGTAAGTGGATGAAAGGAGATCACTTTCACCCCCCCCCCTCTCTCTCTCTCTCTCTCTCTCTCTCTCTCTCTCTCTCTCTCTCTCTCTCTCTCTCTCTCTCTCTCTCTCTCTCTCTCTCTCTCACACACACACACACACACACACACACACACATCAATGCACATAAACCAAATAACTGATTCAGCATACGGGCGCCTAGCAAACCTAACAATAGCATTCCGACATCTCAATAAGGAATCGGTCAGGACCCTGTACACCTTGTACATTAGACCTGTATTGGAATATGCAGCACCAGTTTCGAACCAACACCTAGCCAAGCACGTAAGGAAATTAGAGAAAGTGCAAAGGTTTGCAACAAGACTAGTCCCGGAGCTAAGGGGTATGTCCTACGAGGAGAGGTTAAGGGATATAAACCTGACGACACTGGAGGATAGAGAAAGGGGGGATATGATAATGACCTATAAAATACTAGGAGGAATCGACAAGGTGGACAGAGACAGGATGTTCCAGAGATGGGACACAGCAACAAGGGGTCACAGTTGGATGTTGAAGACTCGGATGAATAGCAGGGATGTTAGGAAGTATTTCTTCAGTCACAGAGTTGTCAGGAAGTGGAATAGTCTGGGAAGTGATGTAGTGGAGGCAAGATCAATACATAGCTTTAAGAAGTGGTGACGTGTACTTAGCCGAGTGGTGACGTGTACTTAGCTCGAGTGGTGACGTGTACTTACCTCTGTGAAGACCTGTTTGCGCGCTCTCTACGAATTGAAGCAAGATGCCCTCCATCGAGCAACTTTACCAACAGCTTAAGGAAGAATTGAGGATGGCGAAGATGGAGATTCGGCGACTGACCGAGGAAAACAAGAAGATTCGTAGTAGTCCTCCTGTTTTGAGTCCTCAGGTCAAGAAAGGAAACTGGTCAGTGGCTGGACAGCAGGGAACGAAGTTGACGATCAAGAAGACGAATGGAAAGGTAGAAACGATGAAGAAGAAAGAGACTGCCGTGGAAACTGTTGTGGAAACATCTAATGCATTCTCAGTGCTACCCGACGAATGTGAGTCGACTACTGGGAACGTCACGACGAACGACACCAAAGAAGGTAAGAATATTGTTGTTGTTGGGGATAGCCAAGTTAGGTATATGGATAGGGCGTTCTGCTTGAAGGACAGGAGTAGGAGACAGAGAGTTTGCTTTTTTGGGGCTGGGATGGAGGATATTGTTAGCCGTCTGGATGACATCATGAGAGGTAATGGGAGCAATCCTATTATCTGTCTCAGTGCTGGAGGCAACGATGTTGACAGACGTAGGAGTGAAGACCTGATTAGCAGGTATAGATCAGCATTAGAAATAATTAGGAGGAAGGGTGGGAACCCTGTCATATGTGGTATTTTGCCAAGGAGAGGAGTTGGAAATGAATGGTTGTCCAGGGCAATTGGTGTCAATTGCTGGCTGGACATATACTGTAAGGAAAATGCGGTAACATTCATTGACAACTGGGGCCTCTTCTATGGCAGAAATTACATGCATGCCAGGGATGGGGTTCACTTATCTAGGTCTGGGGTGGTAGCACTGGCAACTGCAGTGCTTGAAACTAGGAATAGTTAGTGGTATGGGTTTTGGCAGGAAAACAGTGAAGTCCCAGTGTAGTAATATTATGAGTTCTAAAGGAACTAGTAATAAGCAGAACGAGGTAGATATTGAAAAGCCAGTGACATTGGGTGATAAGGACAGTAATAGGTTTAGTAGAAAAACAGAAAGGAGCAGGAAGGGTAAAGAGAAAGGAGAGTCTTTCAGTGTTTATTATGCTAATAGCCGTAGTGCTAGGAATAAGATGGACGAGTTGAGATTAGTCGCTAGTGCAGGTAACATTGATGTATTTGCCTTAACTGAGACGTGGTTTAATTCAAAAAGTCGGGACATGCCTGGGGAATGTCACATTCAGGGTTTTAAATTGTTCCAAGTAGATAGAAGTATCGGGAAGGGGGGGGGGTGGCATTGTATGTCCGAGATCGCTTGAACTGTTGCATAAAAACGGGTATTAAGTCTGAAGTAACACATACAGAGTCTGTTTGGATAGAATTTTCAGAGGGGCATGAAAAACTGATTTTAGGAGTGATATACCGTCCCCCAAACTTAGATAGAGACCAAGGGAGACTACTATGGGAGGAAATTGTTAAGGCCACAAGGCACGATAATGTATTAATTCTAGGAGACTAACTTTAGTCATATTGATTGGAATTTCTTGACTGGGAATTTAGAATCATACGACTTCTTAGAAGTAGTTCAGAATTGTTTTTTGAAGCAGTTTGTGACAGAACCTACAAGGGGAAATAACCTGCTTGACTTAGTTCTGGCAAACAATGAATCCCTTGTTCATAATTTAGAAATTTCAGAGGAACTGGGTGCTAGCGACCACAAATCAATTACATTTAGCATTGAATGGAAGTACGATAGTAGCGATAACTCAGTAACAGTCCCAGATTTTCGCTTAGCAGATTATGATGGGCTTAGAGAACACTTATCATCTGTTGACTGGGGTAACGAAGAGAGCTATCAATATGACAGTTTTCTGAACACTATACATGCTGCTCAAAGAACGTTTATCCCATATAAAGAAATTAGATCAAATAGAAATGACCCAAAATGGATGAATAATAGGCTCAAATATCTACTAGGGCATAAGAAAGGAATTTATAGGCGTATCAAAAGAGGTGAGGATCATCTTATGAATCAGTACATTAAGAGGGACATTAAAAAGGGGATAAGAAAAGCTAAAAGGGACTATGAAATTAAAGTTGCTAGGGATTCTAAAACTAACCCAAAGAGTTTTTTCCAGGTCTATAGAACAAAAGTTAGAGATAAGATAGGTCCCCTTAAAAATAACTATGGGCATCTTACTGACAAAGAGAATGAAATGTGCTCAATTTTAAATAATTATTTTCTCTCGGTTTTTACACAGGAAGACACAAACAATATTCCAGTAATTAATTTTTATAGTGGGCTAGAAGAAGATAAATTATGTAACATCACAGTCACTAGTGAAATGGTTGTGAAGCAGATAGACCGACTGAAGCAAAATAAGTCTCCGGGTCCTGATGAGGTTTTTTCAAGGGTTCTTAAGGAATGCAAAATGGAACTCTGTGTACCATTAACTAATATTTTTAATTTATCTCTTCAAACAGGTGTAGTGTCTGATATGTGGAAGATGGCTAATGTAATTCCTATTTTTAAAACAGGGGACAAGTCGTTACCGTCAAATTACCGCCCAATAAGCCTGATCTCAATTGTAGGCAAATTACTAGAGTCAATTATAGCTGAGATTATAAGAAGCCATCTCGATAAGCATAGCTTGATTAACGATACTCAGCATGGATTCACAAGAGGCCGGTCTTGTCTAACTAATTTATTAACTTTCTTCAGTAAAGCTTTTGAGGCTGTTGACCACGATAAAGAATTTGATATTATTTACTTAGATTTTAGTAAGGCTTTTGATAGAGTTCCGCACCATAGACTGTTAAAGAAAGTGGCAGCTCATGGCATTGGGGAAAAAGTGCACTCGTGGATCGAGTCATGGCTCACAGACAGGAAGCAGAGAGTGTCCATAAATGGGGTTAAATCCGAGTGGGGATCTGTAACAAGTGGCGTTCCACTGGGATCAGTCTTGGGCCCGTTGTTGTTTATAATATATATCAATGATCTTGATGAGGGAATTACTAGTGACATGAGCAAATTCGCCGATGACACAAAGATAGGTAGGATAATTGATTCAAACGTAGATGTTATGGAACTTCAGGAGGATTTAAACAAACTCTATTCTTGGTCAGAAAAGTGGCAGATGCAGTTCAATGTAGATAAATGCAAGGTTCTGAAGCTCGGGAGTGCCCAAAACCCTAGTACTTATAAGTTAAATGATGTAGAACTTAGCCATACAGATTGCGAAAAGGACTTGGGGGTTATGGTGAGCAGCAACCTTAAACCAAGACAGCAATGCCTAAGCGTACGTAATAAGGCAAATAGATTACTGGGATTTATATCAAGAAGTGTAAGCAACAGAAGTCCAGAGGTCATACTGCAGCTTTATACATCATTAGTAAGGCCTCACCTAGATTATGCAGCTCAATTCTGGTCTCCATATTACAGAATGGACATAAATTCGTTAGAAAACATTCAGCGTAGGATGACTAAATTAATACATAGCATTAGAAATCTTCCTTATGAAGAAAGATTGAAGATTCTTAAGTTACATTCACTTGTTAGACGAAGAATGAGGGGAGACATGATCGAAGTGTATAAGTGGAAGATGGGTGTTAATAAAGGGGATATTAATTAGGTCTTGAGGATGTCTCTCCAAGAGAGAACGCGCAGTAATGGATTTAAATTAGATAAGTTTAGATTTAGAAAGGACATAGGAAGGTATTGGTTTGGAAATAGGGTAGTTGATGAGTGGAACAGTCTACCTAGTTGGGTTGTTGAGGCTAAGACTTTGGGTAGTTTCAAATTTAGGTTGGATGAGTGAGAGGGGTTGGATCTGATTGGGACTTGCAAATGAGTAGATAGTTATCAGAGATTATTTCTTGGGTAGCATTAAAATTGGGTTGGGCAAATGTTTTGTTAGTGGGATGGATTATAAAGGACCTGCCTAGTATGGGCCAACAGGCCTGCTGCAGTGATCCTCCTTTCTTATGTTCTTATAGGTATTATAGAACTTACACAACTACGATAGAGTGAAACCAATAGCGAGCGGAGAGGCGGGGCAAGTGAGAAAAATTAGGTGAGTAAACACAGGCCAAGCTTTTGGACAGCTGGTGACTAAGGCCCACACTGACAGTGTTCTTGGGAGACGGGATGGAAATACAAACACATATGCAGTATAATGTGATCCTTTATTGACTACGTTTCGCCCACACAGTGGGCTTTTTCAAGTCACAAACAGAACTACCTTCCACCCCAGGTAGTTCTGTTTGTGACTTGAAAAAGCCCACTGTGTGGGCGAAACGTAGTCAATAAAGGATCACATTATACTGCATATGTGTTTATATTTCCATTGTGTCGGTATTTTATACCATTTATTTCCACCGTTCTTGGGAGACCTTGATGAACGGGACAAATTAAGAGGCTTCAGGCTTCCAAGTAGCCCTGAACCTCTACTTTAAATTTGTTAATTTCCTTTCCAGAGATCCTCTGAAGGACGAGAGTAAAAGAAATTTGCAATGTACATACTTAAAATATATCGGTAATTTACCATTAGTTTACTAGGAGGTGGAGTGTGTATTTTATCAGTGTTCCATAATTGCTCGCGTAATGACAATTCATCCCGTATGTTATGTTCTTTTTTTTAAAGTGAAGTCATTCCGACGAATTAATGGCGCCTATGAAAGATGATAGCGTGCCTAATTCGCGTCATGAACTTGTTACTCCGTACATTTGTAAGTGTCGAATCTCTCGTTGTTTCAAGCGGGTACATCACCCTTGGTGTTAGCTGCTAACAAGACCTCGTTAATGGTGTTAACTTGTGTTACCTCCCACGCTTCTTGTGTTCGTCACCAAAGCTTAGTCTCTATCTCTTTTTCTCCTTTCGTTTATTCAGTTGTTTACGTACCTTGTTTACTGTTGCGTCATTTTGCTTCCTTTCCTTCATCTTAGTTAAGATTAATTGAGGCTCCTTGTCTCTGTTTTTCTTGCTCAGTCTACTACCTACTACTGTGTCCTCTTTTCTGCTTCCCCCTTCTCTTTCACCTCTCCTCTTCAACTTATCCTACCTATCACTTCTCTCTCTTTGTCTACCTCGATTCTTTGCATCTCTTCTTTCTTACCCCTCCCTCCTTCCCATCCCCTCTTCTACCACTTCTCCATCTTTCCATCTATCTTTCACATTATTCGCTCTTGTACACTCTCCTATTTTCCTTCTTTCCTCTTCCCCTCTTCTTTTCAGATATTCCCCTCTCCCCCATACATGTGTGGGTGTGAATGAGGTCATGTCTGGGCAACTGCACCATGTGACACTAAAACCAACCTTAATTTCCTTGATTATAGCTATCAGTTGCACCTCTCA
>NC_091338.1:9896021-9916021 GCF_038502225.1 Cherax quadricarinatus
ACTCTCCTTTTCCTTGAATCAGACCTGATTGCTTCCCATTTCCATAATCATTTTACATGCGTGATCATCTGCAACAGTCAGCGTCAACTGGCCTTGTCACAAGTGCCAAGTCCGTATATCGCTGCCAAAACATGTTTGTAGCTCTGTCATCTCGCTAGTCACTAATGGCACTTGCGATTGCTAGCTCTGTCATCTCACACACTGAGATCCGGGGGTCGATTCCCGGTACGATTGGAAACATTAGGACGTGTTTCCTTAAGTCACCTGTCCATGTTCACATATCAGTATAATAGGTACCTGGGTCTTAGTCGACTGGTGTGGGTCGCATCCTGGGGACAAAATTGACCTAATTTGCCCGAAATGCTCTGCATAACAAGGGGCTTTCTGTATTGTAGAATATCATTGATGTTAGCTAGGCCTATATACCTTGTACATTTACTTACTGAAATATATTATTATTATTATTATTATTATTATTATTATTATTATTATTATTATTATTATACTAGTGTCATTGTCTGCCTGTTATGACGCTTTTCATCACGAGCATCACTGAAATAACACTTGGCATCAAAACAGTTACTGTTGACAAGGCGATGGAAATGGAAAACTAAATAGGATATGGGTAGAGGAAAGCAGACAAAAACCCTCGAAACTTTTGAAATGAAAGCGACCTTCTGGAGCATTATAGGGAGAAAGCGTTCAGACGTGGGGAAGACACCGTGGACTTGCACCGGGAGGAAAGGGAAGGAAAGAAAGCAAGACTAGGGAAACAGGCAAAGTAAGAGATTGAAGTTGTCAGTTTACAGACAGCAAAGTTACAATTTCTGTATCAATGATAAATCATCGTTGGTGCTTCCTGCTCGCTGATGAGTGATGATTTTGATGTAACTGGAGTCAAATTATTACTAATTATTATATTATTAATATAATTATTTATATTATTATTATGGGAAGAGCTTTATCAGAAGAGGGGTCACGCAGCACTTGTGGAAGGGAAGGTAATTATATTTCATCAGTGAAAGGGGAAGAGCAGCTTGTTCGCCTTGAATCAAGAGCCCTTCACCAGCATCAGTACACTTAATTCGAAGGGAATTTGGACAAAAGAGTGCTCACAAACCAGAGTAAAAGCTATAGTGGTGAGTGAAAGAACTAGTGAGTCCTTTACTCAGCACTTTTCACCTAGTGACAGATGATTCGACGTTAAAGTGAAACTAAATTGTAAATGGAACTTTTTTTTAGGCACATTATTTATCCAAGCAATTAATTATTCGCTCTGTTGAGTCAGCCATTTTGTCGATCAGACAGCCATCACATCCATCTCTTCCCCGTCAATCAAGCAGTTTATCAGGCATCGAGAAGTGAATTCATTTTCAAATTTGCCAAGGCTTGGACACATTTCAATTAATATGTTGAAATTTGCTCAGGTGTCGAAGTCAGCCATACAGCCAATCAGTTGTAAATGGTATGGTGATACCGATAAACTATGGAAAGGGGCATTTACGCCAGAGGACATTTATTTAATGTCCTGAACTGCTATACAAGTGTTCCTTTTTCACATACAACCGAGCAGGCTGCAACCCAAGCAAACTGCCTGCTCACCAATTAGCCAGCCACACTACCAACCAGCCAACCACACTGCAGATCACTCACCCACATTGCCAACTATCCAACCACCCAACCAGTCCATTCTCCAGTTAGGGCTCTGACGAAACTTGGTTCATGCATTTTCACGTGTGGAGTAACATTGCTTCGTAACACCTCGTCTCACACTCAACACCGTTCTCCATTTTCTTCTTAGTTCACCAGCCGGCGACCTAGGGAAGGTATTCAGTGGGCTTTACAAAGACACCTAGAGCAGAGTAAGCCGTTAATAAGACAGCGTTTCACTGAAGGAAAGCGTTAACAAGTCATGATAAATGCTCTGCCTCAGCTAAATGTTGTTGACTTAACACAATCTTGCTCTGCTGTAAGTGGCTGTTGTATATAATATAATAATCAAGGGGGTAGCGCTAAACCCGGAGGATTATACAGCACCTGGGGGGGGATGTGGAAGGCATTCAGGCTTAATTCGGGGAACTGGAGCACAGATCCAATTCCCTAAATCAAGAGCCCCTCACCAACATCAAGGAACCTTCCTTGAGGGGAGTGGCTGTTGTAACAATATTTGTTGGCACTCGGCCTACCAAGCATTCTCACTCACCGCTGAAGAGGATTGTAGGAGACTTTATAAAAATTGTCTTCCCTCAGGTTCTAAATCTATAACTAGGCCTATCCTGATGCATACTGATTGTGACAATAAACAAAGACAGTTTCTCTGGGACGCTAAGCCTCATTAGATCTAGATTTGTTAAAGCTTGATATCTCAAACTTTAGTATTGTACTAAATTTGTGTCAGTACTTCGCATTACCTCTCCCAGATTATGACGTTAATGTTATTAGTGTGGGTAAGACACTAATATACAGTGGATTCTCTAATGTACATTGTGAGGGAAAAGTTCAATAGATAGGAGTAGCGAGGGAGTGTATAGTAACAATAGTTTCATTGCTGGCTACTTGTTAAGGTAGGGTAAGTCCAGCTCCCGCTATTCCCCCCCCCCCCTCCTTTTTTTTCCCTCCCCGAAAGTGATAGTTTGATTGCCGGCTGCTTGTTAAGGTAGGGTCAGTCTAGCTCCCACTATCCCTTCCCCTCCCTCTCCCCTCCCCCCCCCCCCCCCCCCCGAAAGGTGACGTGTTGGGCTCCGGTCAAACAGTAAATCACTCGACTCACAGCTTCCAACACTACTGTAAGTACACGCCTGATCATATTTTAGTGGACTTATTGGTTGAAAGCTTCACTTTTGACCAATAATTGACTTAGTCCTTTCAGTCTTGATCGGTTAAATGTTTTAATAATCACCACATCTTTTAGGTATTGTACTTATCATGGAGAGTGATTTCTTAAGCAGTGGGTAATCTGTCTCTCTTTACAGCTTGGAATGACAGAGAGGGTCACCTGCCAACCAACGAGAAGAATCAGGACCTAACCCCTCATCATAGCAGTGGTAACGAACCTGTTTTCCTGTCATCTGAAGTACTTACGGCTATACTCTGTGAAGAACGAGCCGGTGGTGGTCACCAACACCTGCTAACCCCCCCCCCCCCCACACACACACACACACATCAGCAACGGCTACAATTTCAACAACACGCAGTGTCACCAACACCTGACACCCCATTACCACGATATACCTATATTAGCGTTGAGTTCAAATGTAATTTTTTTCATTTCATTTTTCTTTCAATTAGGATACCCATTCATGTTTTATTGTTTTAAATTTTCCGTTTCTAAATAATAGTGTTTATCATTGTCTATTATTTCTTTTTCTATTCATTAATTTTCCTGAGGAGGAGCCAGCCTTAGTAATACTGACTGAAGTTGTTACAGGGCTGAGGAAGCCTTCACATACATTAGTTAGTATCTTTACACCTTGCCAGTATCATCACACCTTTGCTTCTACTGTTATTAAAAGATAAGCGAATTTAAATTCTAGCGTTTTAATCAGTACCTAATAAAATTACTGTATATTGTGTAGCATTTGCCCTTGGTGACATTACTGTCCATGTTGAAGTTTTATATATAGTTAAAACATTGCTGTTAAAAACTTTGAATCTGACGATATAAGGTAAATTAGTAATTTTCTTAAGATTGTCAGCACATAAGCAGACACACGTTGTTAGGGTGAATATTTTATTTCATAACATAATCGCCTTTTTTATCTGGGTTTTATTGTCAAATTAGAATAAAGGGATTAAAAATGAGGGGATGGCTTAGAGGACAACTTCACTTCCATAACTATTTGTGGAGTCGATTTTAATATGGTGGTGGTCTCTCTCCCACAGGTAAGCTCCAGGTAATGTTTCCGGGTGGAGCAGGCGTGCTGGCTTTCAGGTAAGGTGTGCTGATGGCACGGGTGTGCTGGTGCTGCAGATGTCCCGCTAGTGCAGGTGTGTTACTCTTACTAACCATCATAAGAAATCTGATTCTTGGAAATATACGAGAAAATTTATATAAACGATATTTATCATTTTATCTCTTCTAATATTATCATTAATAAAACGATAAACTCTTAGTATTCTGAGGCTCTGTTTACATTATTGGTGTATGTACAGCCGTTAGTGTACACGAGACACGTGTTCACACGTGCAGGTGAAGTATACTGTTTAACATTTGCTGGTTTAACGCTGCGCAATCAAAATAATAGGTGAAGTGTGCGCACGTTTGCCCCGCTATTAACGAGACGTGCGCATGCGTCAGTCACAGCGAACGCTGACACTGTGTCACTGAGCGGGTCATCGCAGAATTACGTCCTTTTTCAGGTGATTGCATGGGAGAAAGGAGAGTGCTTTGATGATAGTAAAGAGGTACTGATCCAAGAGATTGGAGCTAACTTATTTCGTAAATCAAAATTAATTATCTCCCATTCTCCAGGCGGTATTTAACCCCAGGAATATTTCAGTAACAAGCAACAAGCGCCAGATATTACAATCCTGGGGGTAATTGCTGCCAGTCAGGCTCGATCTACGGAGAGGTCAGATCCAATTTCGTGGATCAATAGCCCCTCACCAGCGTTAAGAGGCGCGTGAGTTTCCGTGTTTCCTAATATCAAGTTTATTTTCCCCTATAATCTACCTTGCCCATAATTATTATCGCATTTGCTTTGTCTACTTTCGTAAGGTGAAGTCCAGGATCTTTCCTTAATTCATGGTATAACTTAACAAATCTTTGAGGACATTTGTGTTGCAAAGCTCTCACCTCTACAACACAATTGTCTTCGAAGATTTGTTAAGTTATACCATGAATTAAGGAAAGATCCTGGACTTCACCTTACGAAAGCAGACAAGCAAATGCGATAGTAATTATAGACAAGGTAGATTATAGGGGAAAAATAACTTATTAGAAGACAGTGGAACTGACATGCCCCCTTAAGAAACCTCTCATGAGGAAGCCAATAAGCGCTAAATGCGTCAAACCTTTGCCATTAGCGGCTCTGTTGGCGAGAGCATGTGGAAGGTAGATTGCTAAAATCTCTTAAGCTCACGTTAGGCTCGACCGCACTCAGCGTGAAGACTTTCTCAACTTAAACCAAGCCCCTGTAATCTTCTGAAGATTCCAAGTCGTGATAGGCTGATCTTCCTCATCAAAAGTTTCGTCGCTACATTTGCGTGCAAAATATATCAATAAAATGTCTTTTATAATGGCGTTGTTACTAGACCCAGTTGGAACACTTGATTCCTTCTACGTTTCTCTATTGTATATGACAGTGACATTGTTGGAACACCCGTAGTGTGTGACAACTTATTCGATGATAGTTACAATGTGGAAATACCTTTATTTGTGCGGTTATACTATTGTATATTATATTTACATTATGGAAACATCCATATTTGTGCGGTTATACTATTGTACATGATAATTGCATTGTGGAAACACCTGCAGGTGTTGCTACACTAATTTGTGCATTATATTGTGGAAACACACTCCGTGTTCGGTTACCTTATTCAGTATGAGAGTAACATTCTGGAGACAACAGGAGAAAGACTTTATTACTCACATCTCATTAATTGAAAGGAATGAAAAAAAAGGGAAAAACAAATCACTCATCCAATAAAAGTTTCCAATCAGGGATACCCGAAGAGTGATACTATTTGGGAATCCTAGAGGATTAATTATCTCTGGGATTCGTAACGCAAGTAATGCTCTTTTATCTTGCTTTTCTTTTCTTTTTTCTTTTTATTATTTTTTCTTTATTTTTTACCTTTTTTATATTTTTGTTTCTACTTCCGAAATACCCAAGGAAGGAACCACGAGGTCTTCTAAAAGTTCCAGTTTTGTGCAGGTAAATCACTTACTTGTGGTGTGCAGTGTGTGTGACGCTCGTGTGTCAAGGAAACTGTGACCTTCACGACTCAGCCTGGTGAAGAACACTTCTCCACCTTTGATGGCAGAAGGTAAGAGAGGTTTGTCCTCTTAAAGACTAAGCCACAAATAACCACTGGATACACCTTTCAGTGATTTATACGCGAGTTACTTCGACTAACGTGTTTCGCGTCTTTGCTTCCAAATTCCTAGAGTGCGTTGTTTAATTAGGCACCAATATCAACAATTTTGTTTATTGATTTTCAAATAGAATTGTTGTGAGAAGGGGGATCTCTTTTAAAGCATTATCCAGGCGCCATGCATCCGCCTTTCGCTCTTTCACGTGACAGTATTATTGTTTTAATGCAATATTCTGAACGTATATACAGATTGTAAGATTATTTTTGTCGTCATTATCATCGTCACTGGGATCATTTTAGGCAAAAACTTCACTAGTATCTGAACCACAATCTCTAGTCACTGGTATAAGGATCTGCGACTTATAATCTTTCAGTGTCGTAGCCTAACGAATCAGGGACTGAGTACAGACTCGTTGAATGTTACCTTTGGGTTTTCATGGTTCAGTGTATAGGCAGTAAGCTGTTATCCTACCTCAGCTTATTTCATAGCCCAGC
Organism: Cherax quadricarinatus; assembly: GCF_038502225.1. Taxonomy (NCBI): domain Eukaryota; kingdom Metazoa; phylum Arthropoda; class Malacostraca; order Decapoda; family Parastacidae; genus Cherax; species Cherax quadricarinatus. The sequence continues at coordinate 9,902,556 of NC_091338.1, forward strand.
TCTGTCTGAGGTGTGCTCCCATCCCACAGCCAGTCTATTATCAGCCATCTATTAACCACAGCGTGAACAGGGACAGCAGGTGAAGAGAGACTAGCATCCAGATACCTATTGACTTCTAGGTGAACGGAGGCAGCAGGTGGAAGGAGACTTGTCCATAGCTCTCGCCCGGGCTGCAAGTCTGGGCTATTTCATTCTGGTGTGCGACTTCACTCGAATTCTGATTTCGGTTTCCATTATTAAAATTCGGAGCACGAAGACGTCTTCCTCCGGGGGTATGGTCGATAATCGTAGTTCGCGTCTCGGATTCTCCCAACGAGTTTACGACCACTGGAAAAGAAGCCGTTTTTGTTCTCCTGGACAATTATTGTTGTTGCTGCTTTGAATTTACTATCATTAACCACTATAATTATTGTAGGATGGCAGGTATTGCTGACAAGAACGGTAGAAAAGACTTTTAGAACTAACTTAAGTATCATTATAAAAAATACGTTTCACTCTGGAAAGAGCTTTAGAGCGAAACGTCGTTTGTAATGAAGGTTTGTTCTGCACAAAGTCTCTCTCTGCCATACTAAAAATATTACTTAGAATCCACTCGTTGAACTTGAGAGATTAAACTGAGTTAAAGAAACTTTGCAGTGAGAGTTCTGATAGATCCAACATCAAAGGATTTCAGATGTGGTACTAGATTTATCTTTATGGACTACTCGTGGTTTGGTTCGCTGTATCTGGGTATAAAGACATTGTATTCTGAACAAGCTGTTATTTGAATGGCGTTTCGCTTTGCGTAGAGGTTTATCAGGCCATGACGATACAGCTCTACACTGAACAGATCGTTATCTGCGTATTGTCTTACTACCTACACGTGTCGGTATTACGTCTCGGCATTAAAGTTTCGTGTCTAACGGTAGACAAAATTATGAGTTGAGCAGTTCGCTGTGCCAGTGATATGTCTAATTGTTGAACTGTGTAGTTAATTGTCCAGTTGTTGAGTTGTGTAATGCATTTTCTACTCAATATATCTTATTACTTATTTTTCTAAATTCTTTGCTTTACTCGTCTATTTCGATGGAGAATGAATTTGTTATTTTCCATTTGCATTCGTCTCCTTGAGATTTGCTATTTTCCGGTAACAATTTTCAAACTTTTGTTCACAGACCAGAATTATATTCAAAATTCTGCTTGATGGTACTCTTAGTAAAGGACTACGTGAGATGTACCGTATTTATCGGCATATAATGCGCGTTTTTTTCCCCACGAAAAGGTCTCGGAAAATCAGCCTGCGCTTTATATGTTGTAATAAAGTTGGTAGAATTACCGACAATATGTAAAGTAAAAGGACACAAGTGCAACTAATGTGACATTTATTGTGGCAACGTTTCGCTCTCCAGGAGCTTTATCAAGCCAAGTAATGGCTTGATAAAGCTCCTGGAGAGCGAAACGTTGCCACAATAAATGTCACATTAGTTGCACTTGTGTCCTTTTGCTTTATATGTTCAAGGTCAGGGTCAAGGGTAGGCTCTGGGTTACGCTTTAGCAGCTGTTTACTAACGTTACGTTACAGCTCTTTGGAAACATCGTCTTATACAATCGTGCGCCTTAGATGCCAGAAAATACGGTAATTTTCGATGTTTGCCATGAATTTTTCTTCTCAATGCTTCTTGCGTGTCTGTGCCTGGCTTCATATACAAGCAAGTTGCATTTAGATCTTAAAGCAGGTAACTAGAATATGGAGACGAAGATAAAATTAGTGTGGATGTAGCTGGTGTAAAAGTATGAGAGCAATAATCATGGCAAACATTATATTTTATAAGGTGATAGTATCAGTCGTTCTGGTTCACGATCACTTCACTTCTCTGTCTTAATTAGAGCAGTTTCTGTTAAAAGTATTGTACAATTTTGGGGTATACAGTATAGTTTATCTTAGAAGAATTGAAAAAACTAAGCGAAATTTCGACACTGTCCCCCCCACCCAAACCCCCCAAAAAATCGAAAATTGATTTGACGCGATGTTAGTAATACTCTTTCAACAAGGAGTGTAGGAAAAAAATAAACAACATATTTTTGCCCCAAGAATCTAGAAAATCACTTCAAAAAAAAAAACAAGTTATTGAAACACCAGAAGTGTAGTTCCTTGCAACAATTGCGACTCTCTCTCTCTCTCTCTCTCTCTCTCTCTCTCTCTCTCTCTCTCTCTTATATATATATATATATATATATATATATATATATATATATATATATATATATATATATATATATATATTTATAATCTTTCAACACACCGGCCGTATCCCACCGAGGCGGGGTGGCCCAAAAGGAAAAACGAAAGTTTCTCCTTTTACATTTAGTAATATATACAGGAGAAGAGGTTACTAGCCCCTTGCTCCCGGCATTTTAGTCGCCTCTTACAACACGCATGGCTTACGGAGGAAGAATTCTGTTCCACTTCCCCATGGAGGTAAGAGGAAATAAACAACAAGAACTAGAAAGAAAATAGAAGAAAACCCAGATGGGTGTGTATATATATGCTTGTACATGTATGTGTAGTGTAACCTAAGTGTAAGTAGAAGTAGCAAGACGTACCTGAAATCTTGCATGTTTGAGACAGAAAAAGGACACCAGCAATCCTACCATCATGTAAAACAATTACAGGCTTCCGTTTTACACTCACTTGGCAGGACGGTAGTACCTCCCTGGGCGGCTGCTGTCTACCAACCTACTACCTAGGATATATATATAAGAACATAAGAAAGGAGGAACACTGCAGGAGGCCTGTTGGCCCATACTAGGCAGGTCCTTTACAATTCATCCCACTAACAAAACATTTGCCCAACCCAATTTTCAATGCTACCCAAGAAATAAGCTCTGATGTGAAAGTCCCACTCAAATCCAACCCCTCCCACTCATGTACTTATCCAACCTAAATTTGAAACTACCCAAAGTCCCAGCCTCAGTAACCCAACTAGGTAGACTGTTCCACTCATCAACTACCCTATTTCCAAACCAATACTTTCCTATGTCCTTTCTAAATCTAAACTTATCTAATTTAAATCCATTACTGCGGGTTCTCTCTTGGAGAGACATCCTCAAGACCTTATTAATATCCCCTTTATTAATACCTATCTTCCACTTATACACTTCGATCAGGTCTCCTCTCATTCTTCGTCTAACAAGTGAATGTAACTTAAGAGTCTTCAATCTTTCTTCATAAGGAAGATTTCTAATGCTATGTATTAATTTAGTCATCCTACGCTGAATGTTTTCTAAAGAATTTGTCCATTCTGTAATATGGAGACCAGAACTGAGCTGCATAATCTAGGTGAGGCCTTACTAATGATGTATAAAGCTGCAGTATGACCTCTGGACTTCTGTTGCTTACACTTCTTGATATAAATCCCAGTAATCTATTTGCCTTATTACGTACGCTTAGGCATTGCTGTCTTGGTTTAAGGTTGCTGCTCACCATAACCCACAAGTCCTTTTCGCAATCTGTATGGCTAAGTTCTACATCATTTAACTTATAAGTACTAGGGTTATGGGCACTCCCAAGTTTCAGAACCTTGCATTTATCTACATTGAGCTGCATCTGCCACTTTTCTGACCAAGAATAGAGTTTGTTTAAATCCTCCTGAAGTTCCATAACATCTACGTTTGAATCAATTATCCCACCTATCTTTGTGTCATCGGCGAATTTGCTCATATCACTAGTAATTCCCTCATCAAGATCATTGATATATATTATAAACAACAACGGGCCCAAGACTGATCCCTGTGGAACGCCACTTGTTACAGATCATCACTCGGATTTAACCCCATTTATGGACACCCTCTGCTTCCTGTCTGTGAGCCATGACTCGATCCACGAGAGCACTTTTCCCCCAATGCCATGAGCTGCCACTTTCTTTAACAGTCTATGGTGCGGAACTCTATCAAAAGCCTTACTAAAATCTAAGTAAATATCAAATTCTTTATCGTGGTCAACAGCCTCAAAAGCTTTACTGAAGAAAGTTAATAAATTAGTTAGACAAGACCGGCCTCTTGTGAATCCATGCTGAGTATCCTTAATCAAGCTATGCTGATCGAGATGGCTTCTTATAATCTCAGCTATAATTGACTCTAGTAATTTGCCTACAATTGAGGCTCAGGCTTATTGGGCGGTAATTTGAAGGTAACGACTTGTCCCCTGTTTTAAAAAATAGGAATTACATTAGCCATCTTCCACATATCAGACACTACACCTGTTTGAAGAGATAAATTAAAAATATTAGTTAATGGTTCACAGAGTTCCATTTTGCATTCCTTAAGAACCCTTGAAAAAACCTCATCAGGACCCGGCGACTTATTTTGCTTGTCTGTCTGCTTCACAACCATTTCACTAGTGACTGTGATGCTACATAATTTATCTTCTTCTAGCCCACTATAAAAATTAATTACTGGAATATTGTTAGTGTCTTCCTGTGTAAAAACTGAGAGAAAATAATTATTTAAAATCGAGCACATTTCATTCTCTTTGTCAGTAAGGTGCCCATAGTTATTTTTAAGGGGACCTATCTTATCTCTAACTTTTGTTCTATAGACCTGGAAAAAACTTTTTGGGTTAGTTTTAGAATACTTAGCAACTTTAATTTCATAGTCCCTTTTAGCTTTTCTTATCCCCTTTTTAATGTCCCTCTTAATGTCAATATACTGATTCATAAGATGACCCTCACCTCTTTTGATACGCCTATAAATTCCTTTCTTATGTCCTAGTAGATATTTGAGCCTATTATTCATCCATTTTGGGTCATTTCTATTTGATCTAATTTCTTTGTAAGGGATAAACGTTCTTTGAGCAGCATGTGTAGTGTTCAGAAAACTGTCATATTGATAGCTCTCTTCGTTACCCCAGTCAACAGATGATAAGTGTTCTCTAAGCCCATCGTAATCTGCTAAGCGAAAATCTGGGACTGTTACTGAGTTATCGCTACTATCGTACTTCCATTCAATGCTAAATGTAATTGATTTGTGGTCGCTAGCACCCAGTTCCTCTGAAATTTCTAAATTATTAACAAGGGATTCATTGTTTGCCATAACTAAGTCAAGCAGGTTATTTTCCCTTGTAGGTTCTGTCACAAACTTCTTCAAAAAACAATCCTGAACTACTTCTAAGAAGTCGTATGATTCTAAATTCCCAGTCAAGAAATTCCAATCAATATGACTAAAGTCTTCTAGAATTACTACATTATCGTGCCTTGTGGCCTTAACAGTTTCCTCCCATAGTAGTCTCCCTTGGTCCCTATCTAAGTTTGGGGGACGGTATATCACTCCTAAAATCAGTTTTTCATGCCCCTCTGAAAATTCTATCCAAACAGACTCTGTATGTGTTACTTCAGACTTAATACAAGTTTTAATGCAGCAGTTCAAGCGATCTCGGACATACAATGCTACCCCACCCCCCTTCCCGATACTTCTATCTACTTGGAACAATTTAAAACCCTGAATGTGACATTCCGCAGGCATGTCCCGACTTTTTGAATTAAACCACGTCTCAGTTAAGGCAAATACATCAATGTTACCTGCACTTGCAACTAATCTCAACTCGTCCATCTTATTCCTAGCACTACGGCAATTAGCATAATAAACATTGAAAGACTCTCCTTTTTCTTTACCCTTCCTGCTCATTTCTGTTTTTCTACTAAACCTATTACTGTCCTTATCACCCAAAGTCACTGGCTTTTCAATATCTACCTCGTTCTGCTTATTTCTAGTTCCCCTAGAACTCGTAATATTACTACACTGGGACTTCACTGTTTTCCTGCCAAAACCCATACCACTAACTATTCCTAGTTTAAAGTCCTAACTGCTCCCTCCACTGCAGTTGCCAGTGCTACCACCCCAGACCTAGATAAGTGAACCCCATCCCTGGCATGTCTTTTCTGCCATAGAAGAGGTCCCAGTTGTCAATGAATGTTACCGCATTTTCCTTACAGTATTTGTCCAGCCAGCAATTGACACCAATTACCCTGGACAACCATTCATTTCCAACTCCCCTCCTTGGCAAAACACCACATATGACAGGGTTCCCACCCTTACTCCTAATTATTTCTATTGCTGACCTATACCTGCTAATCAGGTCTTCACTCCTACGTCTGCCAACATCGTTGCCTCCAGCACTGAGACAGATAATAGGATTGCTCCCATTACCTCTCATGATGTCATCCAGACGGCTAACAATATCCTCCATCCCAGCCCCAAAAAAGCAAACTCTGTCTCCTACTCCTGTCCTTCAAGCAGAATGCCCTATCCAGATACCTAACTTGGCTATCCCCAACAACAACAATATTCTTACCTTCTTTGTTGTCGTTCGTCGTGACGTTCCCAGTAGTCGACTTACATTCGTCCGGTAGCACTGAGAATGTATTAGATGTTTCCACAACAGTTTCCACGGCAGTCTCTTTCTTCTTCATCGTTTCTACCTTTCTATTCGTCCTCTTGATCGTCAACTTCGTTCCCTGCTGTCCAGCCACTGACCAGTTTCCCTTCTTGACCTGAGGACTCAAAACAGGAGGACTACTACGAATCTTCTTGTTTTCCTCGGTCAGTCGCCGAATCTCCATCTTCGCCATCCTCAATTCTTCCTTAAGCTGTTGGTAAAGTTGCTCGATGGAGGGCATCTTGCTTCAATTCGTAGAGAGTGCTCAAACAGGTCTTCACAGAGCTAAGTACACGTCACCACTGCGCAAAAGCCAACCCAATCAGGAGCTACTGCGCAGCACGTCCGCACGGCCCAACAGCGATGTGTACACACCAGATAGGCTGTATTCTGGAAAATGGAAAGTGGAACACAAGAAGGCTCAGTTCTAGGTCGATCCAACACATGGAAAAACACAACCAAAATATAAATTGGAAAGAAGTAAATATCTTATATAAAACCAGTTGTCAATTTAAAAGGAAAATAATCGGGTCTGCATTGACTGACTCCACAACAAACTTTCAGTTTATGAAAAGGAAAATGGAGACCAGATGATACTGTCAAATTTGCACTAAAAAAACATATTCCAGGACCCAATCTAACAGAAATAAATTACCAATAGAATTGATGCCATGTCTCTCGACGAATGAAGCACCACTATGAGTTGTGATGAATGGTTTGAAAAACCGACAAGTTGAAGATTGAGACACTTATGCAGCATATGGGAATCTTTATTCAGGAAACGTTTCGCCACACAGTGGCTTCATCAGTCCAATACAAAGAGGAAGGCGTAAGGAGAGGAGGAGTATGAGGTAATCAGTCCCTCAGCCTGGAGTCGATGTGTTCAGTCTATGAGTTATAACCCGAGCCAGTAGGCTTAATGCAGTGCTCCTGAAATACATGTTATAAGGTGGATTTTGCCATTACATGATCTGCTACCCTTTAAAATCTGCTTTTGTCACCTGTACATTTTCCTGATGGGGGGGGGGGGAGCCCTTATTAGGAGTATAAATGTATTGCCAATCACTTTTATGTATTTTGTCAACAAATCCCCGGCGCCCAAAACAACTTTTACCTCCCACTTCCAACCCATCCTGGGATAACTCTTACTCCTCCTCCCATTCCCGATTTATACACTCTCTTGGTCATCCTATCTGCTCCATCTTCTCTAAACACTAAAATCACCTTAACAACCTCTTCTTATCCGTCTAAATTATTCCTTTGGTAACTCCACACTGTCTTATAATGTGTGTGTGTGTGTGTGTGTGTGTGTACTCGCCTTATTGTGGTTGCAGGGGTCGATTCATAGGTTCTGGCCCCGCCTCTTCAATGGTCGCTATTAGGTCCCTCCCTGCTTCGTGAACTTTATCATAGCTCCTCTTAAAGCTGTGTATGTATCCTGCCTCCAGACTATTCCACTTCCTGACCACTCTGACTAAAGAATTACTTCCTAACATCCCTGTGACTCATCTGAGTCTTCAACTGCTGGTGCTGCTCCTAATTCTGCTGCTGCTGCTGCTGCTGCCGCCGCCGCCGCCGCCGCCGCTACTGCTGCTGCTGCTGCTGCTGCTGCTGCCGCTGCCGCCGCCGCCGCCGCCGCCGCCGCCGCTACCACCCTTCTCTTCTTCACCCACTTCCTCTTCCCCAACTCTCTTCTGACCTTCTCTGCTTTTTCTTGCTTAATTGTAACTTGACACTGGTCCAGGATGAACCAAAACGTCCTCATAACTTTCCTTTCCTAAATTTTGGTTATTATGGATATACTAGTTTCTGATTTTATACCAAACAAATTGGCCTACGTTTCTATCTCCTTGCTTCAATAGTTGTGTGAAAAGTTTAACGCTCTTCTGGTAGTTCGCTGAAAGTTAATTCGTGTCGACTTAAGTCTGTATGTGGGTTGTCCTCAAGTTCCTAAGTCGTGTTAGAAGCTCCTCAATTCTCAATAGAATATATCAGTTACTCCATAATTGATTAACTGAGGTGGAGCCTCAGCCGTGACAACGGCCAGGGTATCGACACCCTGGTATTACCTCAGCTCGCCCAGGGGTGACTCGATCCTAATGTCCTTCAGACTGGCGATTAATGATTGGATAGCCTTGCACTTTGATCCTTGGTCCTTGATCTTAGATCTCTGGTCCTTCACCTCTGATCATTGATCTGACCCCTTACCTCTGACTTCTGATCTGTGAAACCACCGACTCCTGACCCATGATTTTTGAACGTATCTATCATGTAAAAAATATAGTATTCGCGCATTGCGGATGTTCCTAGAGTGTAACTGTCGTTTGGACTAGGGTAGCCGCACAAATCTGTACTCCATTCTGCTATATAAGAAAAAAAAAAGCTCTTCCGGGGCTGGGTGTCAGTAAATGGAAGGGTGAAGTGGGTAGTCGTCCCCCTGAAGGCAAGTGGAAGGTTTTGGAAGGTAGGGAGCCAATAAGGAAAAGTGAAGTTCCCATCAGGGAGTGTGTCAGGTGCAGGTGGAAGGAGCAAGGTGGGAGGGGTGGAGGGACTGTCTGATTACTGTCTCTCTTCTTTTTTATTTACGCTGCTGTCTCTTGATAGAATTCGGGCTCTGAAGGGAACTATTTTCGGAAACAGTTGCTGTGTTTTGGTCCAAACTTTGGCGTAGCAGGCTACTGTTGGCAGCGTCTTGGAGGATGGTTGTGGCTGGAGGGTGGTTGTGGTTGGAGGATGGGTATAGGTAGATTTTTGGAGATTTGAAGTTGATTGGATAATTCTGGTGGATAGTTGTGATGGTTAACTTGTTGGTGGAGAGTTATGTTAGGTATGTTAGAGGGTTGCTGTCGTGGTTAGCTTATGGAGGACTGAGATAGGAGTAGAGCCTGTCTGTTTACTGTGACTCGTTGTTGGCTTGGAGAAGAGTTGTCGTGGCGTATGGAGAACCAGTCCAGCAGACTAACAAATCTAGAGGATGAGAGATACGTCAGTAGCGAATCTCCGCATCATGACAATAGATGAAATAGTGCATGATATGAAAGGTAAAAATAAAACAATAAATAGAGATGGTAATTGCTAAGATTCGTTAGGTATTATTGGCAAGATTATGTTGAAACTCCAAGCATCTACTTACTAAAGGATCTGCTCACTAAAGGATCTACTCACTAAAGGATCTACTCACTAAGGGATCTGCTCACTAAGGGATCTACTCACTAAAGGATCTTCTCACTAAGGGATCTACTCACTAAAGGATCTCACTGAAGGATCTCACTAAGGGATCTACTCACTAAAGGATCTACTCACTAAGGGATCTACTCACTAAGGGATCTACTCACTAAGGGATCTACTCACTAAGGGATCTACTCACTAAGGGATCTACTCACTAAGGGATCTACTCACTAAGGGATCTACTCACTAAGGGATCTACTCACTAAGGGATCTACTCACTAAGGGATCTACTCACTAAAGGATCTACTGACTGAAGGATCTACTCGCTAAAGGATCTACTCACCAAAGGATCTACTTACTAAGGGATCTACTCACTAAAGGGCCTACCCACTAAAGGATCTTCTCATTAAAGGATTTGCTCACTAAACTCAATCTCAGTGTTGAAAATCAAGGCTGATCCAAAGAGCGTACTGTAGAGAATAATGACGATATGCCCTAGTTATATTCTACATTTTCCTTCATGGTAGTGGCTAAGATTCGTTAGCTATGAGCGTCGAGATTGTGTTGCAACTCCAAGAAAGTTAAACAGGACTTTATCTAATTAAATAACGACGTTTTGTAAGGTAGCAGCGTGTGAATGTTGCCAAGGATGAAGTGATGTCTCTCGTGGCGTGTCATCTGTCATGTTGAACAGTTTGTTCATTCACAGGATGATTGACACTGCCCAGAAAACTCGCACCCCGGGAAAAAATTTGAACTTGATTTATCGCAGTGAATTCCATGTATATCTTGCATTTACTGTTTGTATTCTTTATTTCAGAAGAAGAGAGTGAGTGAGTTTTGATTCTAACTTTTTTTTTTATCTTTGTTGTTGTTGCTGCTCCCAACAAACTACTCCCCTGCTCGCCAAACTGAAATGTTAGAATACTCTCCACATCTACAAGTTATGTCAACCAAAACCTCTTTCCCCTCTCGCTTCCGATCCAAAAAGAAAAATAAACTGGAGGTTTGTCTTCTACAGACTCTCCTAGATTTCCATTCATTTGGCTTTACTTTTCCCCAATTACGGTTCTCGCCTTCTCTTTTTCCTTGCCTCTTATCATGAATCGGCTTGCACTATCTTCCCCTCACATCTCTCATTCATTAACTCTTGTCAAGCTCCCCTCTCCACCTCTGACGTTATCTCTTTCTTTGTTGCCATTCCTATCCCTAAACTCCAGCTTTTTACATCAACAATTGCCTTATTTCGTCGTTCAGTTTGTGGCATCAGTGGGTTGAAAGTATAGTGTCTGGATCACTCGAGGTTGGGGTTCGGTCTCAGCTAGGGTTGATGTTTGGGATAACAAGTCGGGCCTGTGCAGAAGATTCGAACGCCTCACGGCGGGCAGGCACGACCAGTTTAAAACCCTGCATGTCAGAACGAAAGGACACACAAAATCGTAACACGATTTTAGATAAACCACAATACAGGTGGGGTTAGAACCCATGAATCCAGACTGGGCCGGATTAAGATTTTCTAGGCTCCTGGGCTACAGGTACTGTGAAGCCTTCAGTTATGTTTTTCTAAAGGAAAGAAAGATAACCACAAAAATCAACAGTTCATCATGTACGTGACATAATAACATATAATTATAAATTTACAGCAGTAACTGACAACACTTTTCGCTTAATCTCTGGAGGCCCTCGAGCTGGTGGAGGCCCCTGGGCTGCAGTCCCTAAAGCCCATGCCTTAATCCGGCCCTGAGTCAAGGGATTACAAACCTCAAAGATAAGATTATAAATACGACATATGAGCAACAGTTAGGTATCTTCCGAAACGTTTCGCCAACACACTAGGCTTCTTCAGTCAAATAGAGAGGAGGCAGCAGAAGCAGTGGAGATATAAAAACGATGTAATCAGTCATCCTCTTCGACTGAAGATGCCTACTGTTTAGGCGAAACGTTTCGGAATAAAGATACCTAATTGTTGCACTTAAAATTAACTCTCCACTCACCTCTGTATTGTACTGAAGATAGCGCCTTCGACTCCCATCCGAAAGACTCCAACTAGTGAAGATATATAGTAGTTCACTCTCGCTTGTTACCTTTGTTCACCTAGCAGTAAATAGATACCTGGGTGTTACATGTCTGTTGTCAGGGTGGTGGTATTCCTGAGACTTAGCGTTGGCCATTAAAATGAATTAAGATAACATTTCATAGCCTATAAGTTCAATGGCTTAAAAATGGAATTTCTCTTAAGTTTATCAGCAAAAAAAAAAAGTTTTTACCTGTGCAAGTCCTCCTTTCCATGCAGAGAGAGAACTAGTAAAGTCCCTACAAGGTGTTTAGGCTCTGAATTCAATCCTTTTAGTTTTGTAATGAGTTAAAAGAATCTGGCTAATCCAATCCTCCCTCGCTGCGCTTACTCCCACCCCTATTATACAGCCTTGCCAAGACCCATTAAGTCCTAATTCAATATCCCGGGGCTGAAATGGTGTTGAGCTAAGTGAATTTGACTTGTCAATGTTTTTACTCTTGGAGACGTCAGTGAAAATATAAAACGGCGTGGTAGCTGCAATATAGATGTGGTTTAATTAAACTTGGGTCACGCTATTTTCAGAGGGTGAGAAGTGAATGTCGTAAATGAGTGGGAACATCCCACTCCTGTTTGGCTGGCTGCCTGGCTGGCTGACTTGCTGCCTACCTGGCTGGCTGACTTGCTGCCTACCTGGCTGGCTGACTTGCTGCCTACCTGGCTGGCTGACTTGCTGCCTACCTGGCTGGCTGATTTGCTGACCGGCTGTATGGCTAACTTGCAGGTAGGAGGGCTGGTAGGCTTACTGAATTGCTGAAACGCAGGCTTACAGGCTTGCCAGCCGGCTGCCGGCAGGAAGGCAAGCACCGCTTGGGCTTTTGACATTTGCTGACATTTATAATCCTAATTAAGCTCGTTTCATCAAGCAACTTTGTAATTACCAAATGATTATTACAGGAGATCTATGTCCTTGGTGTTCAGTCATATATACAACCATCTACAAATCTATTTCGAAAAGATGCAATATTCTAAATTATTTTTAGTAACATTTTAAAAGTGTACTCGTTTTCTTGAAATGCTTACAAAATATTATCCCCGTCTTGTGTAAGTTACCTTGTCTCTCTTCTTCGCCTTGATTATCTGTAAATCTGTTTCTCATTTCTACAAACATTTTGTCAAGTCTTGTCAATTCCTTCTGCTCGTAATCACTTCTCATGGTATGACTCCCAGGGCAAAAAAACTACATAATATCGTCTGTTTCTAAGAGCTTAACGTGTGTATTATCCAAGTCATATAAATTTTTGCTTATAAGAATACAGCTGTAATCTGTTTGGTTATATTTCTGCTTTGTAATATAAAATGCTGTCAAAATTGAATTATGGTGAAGCGTTCTTGCTGATGGGAATCACCCACATTATTGACCGGAAAGCTTGAGGAAGTCTTAGTGCGTTCCTTAACGGAAGCTGATTACCTATGATTTTTAAACAAGCTTAAGAATCTATTCACTAAAGTCCAATCAAGTCTGATCTGAATAGCGTTCCTTGAATAAGAGAGACATGTTGCAGAGCAAACTTTAGTTACGACATCGTTTTGCTCTGTTACAACTCTACTAAATCTCTTAGATAAGGATTGGCATTCTACAAAATAAAAGAGTCTGTACCTGTAAAGCAGCAAGCCAACTAAACATTGCAGGGCAAACAACTGCATCTGTGGAAACTTCGTACTGCATTGAAGTTCGAATCCCCAAAGAGGAATACAATTGTATATAAGGAATACACCTGAAAAGCAACTGGAAGACCTTTCAAACTACACCGAAGTATCAGCTGAGAAGGACTAGCTAAAGCCAAGATACAGTTGCAACTGTTTAAGACA
>NC_091338.1:9923521-9948521 GCF_038502225.1 Cherax quadricarinatus
GTGACGAGACTGTGAGGTGTAGTCTTGCCCTTATATGCCTTTTTGTTTTGTTTTTATAGTCCTTGATAATTTGAGAAATATCGAAAGCGCTTGGAATATATATATATATATATATATATATATATATATATATATATATATATATATATATATATATATATATATATATATATATATGTCGTGCCGAATAGGCAGAATTTGCGATCTTGGCTTAAATAGCAACGCTCATCTTGCCATATAGGACAAGTGAAAATTTGTGTATGCAATAATTTCGCCAAAATCATCCTGAACCTAACGAAAAAATATATATTTCACTGTGTTTGTTTAGTATTAAATTATTGTAAACAAATCTAAAATATATTTAGTTGGGTTAGGCTAAAATAAATTGCTCTTGTTACAATAAGGTTAGGTAAGTTTCCTAAGATACTTTTGGTGCAAAATTAAAAAATTTTACATTAACATTAATGAAAAAATATATCTTTAAATGTACAAGAGAAAATTTCAGAGAGGACTTAATTTTAAATGAGTTCATGCTAATTGACCATTTTTACATATTCGGCACGACATTATATATATATATATATATATATATAGATATATATATATATATATATATATATATATATATATATACAAAAATATATATAGGGAAGTACCACCTCTATAGCTGGAATGGGGACCCTCATCCTCAGAGAAGACAATAAACGTACCTCAGGAAAAACTCAAGGTTCTCCCCGGAGCTGTTTGAATATTTTATTCTCCTACCACCCCCTATATATTTTATATTCTATGTGAACATTTATTAATAAACAGATTACATTTACAGAATACATTTACAGAAAAAAACATAAACATGAATACAATGGCACAATGTATCAAAGATCATGAATTTCCTCCAGCTCCTCCGAGGCTGGACGTGAGCCAAGTATGCAGCAAGCATTTCCCCTCTGGATGGCTACGCTGAGGCGCTGGAACATGAAAGTGGCTGCCCTTGGGTCCCTGGTGGTGTCGATGAGTCTGGAACCCAATTCTTTAAGGAAACGTGTGGCATTTTTTCCCCATGATCCCAAGGTCTCTGATCCCACTGGGACAAATTGATACTGTTGGCTAATGTCCCTGTACTTGCTGATCTTGTACTCCTCCCTGTGGTCAGCAGCTCCTCCCTGTCGCCCCACACTGTGATGGATATAGGTGTCAGCCAGTGTGGACACACAGGTATAGTCCCATGCTAAGAGCTTGCCATTCTTCGAAGGATAAATGGTGATCCTGTCGGGGCGGTTTGCTGGGTTGTGGGTATTGTTGGCTGCTAGTGATCGGGGCTCCCTCTCGGCAGGGCATCCAGCTGTAGCAAGGGTTCTCTTAATGATGTCGTTGACCTCATTGTGTCTTGCATGCCAGCCCTTGGTTTTGGAACAGTTAAGACCATGTAGACAGTATTGGTCTCCTTGCACTTCGCCGCAAATACACGTATATTCTGTGTGAATTGGGGCAGCAAGGGGCAGAGCCACTGCAATACGGAGAGTCTTAGGGTCGAGTCGCGTTCCCATTGCCGATATGGGAACTGTTTGGAGGAAGTCCCCGGAGTGAGGTGCGCTCACAGCCTGGAGACGGGCAATCTCCCTATCTGATGTTGCAGCCCTGAGCATGTTGGCAAGCACCTTTTCAGCAATCGGGCCATACCAGCTTGACTGTGAGCCAGTGCTGCTCTAGGGTTTGGTGCTGGAGCCGCAAGAGTCTTCCATTCGGTGATGGCACTGGCATAGCTAGGGTCTTCTATTCCTGCTGAGTCACTGAGGGTATCGGGAAGAATTTGTCTTATCAACTCGTTTGATGCTATGGAAGAGGACAGGAAAGCTGGTAGAGCAATCTGGGAGGATCTGCGTACTCCTAGCCCTCCAAGCCTGACTGGAAGTGAGGCTTGCAACCACTGTCCATCGTCAAGGGAAAGATTCAATACACACTCTAGCATGGTCTTCAGGAAAGAGTCATATTCCTTGAGTTTTGGACTGCTGAAGGCTGGGGAGCATCTCAGAAAGTAGGTAAGTTTTGGGATTGACAGGTACCTGGTGAGTAGGTAGAAGGCATCGTGTGTGTCGATGTCTTTCATCCTGCTTTCCATCGTCCGGAGGTCTGAGACTTTTTCTAGGATCAGATCGATGGCATTGGACCCAAGAGGAGCACCAAGGAGAGTGCTATTGGCTGGATCAATGGCTCGTTCTCCTGGTAAAACGGCACTAATATTCTGGATCATCTGTTGATTCGTATAAACTATTTCACATTTGGTGGGGTTTAAAGAAAGGCCCAGGCTTTCTCCCATGTCTTTAATTTTACTGATGTCTTCTAGGAGAGATTCTGTTGTGCCAGTTAGGGTACCGTCGTCCAGGAAGCAGATATTGAGCTCACTGGAGAGTGCTTCTGTGACTTCCTTGATGACCAAACAAAATAGAAAGGGGGCGAGAGGGTCCCCCTGTTGCACGCCCTCACATGAGTCAATTTCATGGTCCCCAAACAATAGTTTGGAAGTCACACTATAACACGATTCTATAAAGGGAAGGGAAGTTTCTACATTATATATATATATATATATATATATATATATATATATATATATATATATATATATATATATATGTCGTGCCGAATATGTAAAACTGGTTCATTAGCAAGAACTCATTTAAAATTAAGCCCTTTCTAAAAATTTTCTCTTATGCGTTTAAAGATATAATTTTTTCATTAATGTTAATGTAAACATTTTTAATTTTGCACCAAAAGAATCTTAGAAAACTTACCTAACCTTATTATAACAAGAACAATTTATTTTAGCCTAACCTAACTATATATATTTTAGATTTGTTTACAATAATTTAATACTAAACAAACACAGTGAAATATATTTTTTTCGTTAAGTTCAGTATGATTTTGGCGAAATTATTGCATACACAAATTTTCATTTGTCCTATATGACAAGATGAGCGTTGCTATTTAAGCCAAAATTGCAAGTTCTGCCTATTCGGCACGACATATATATATGTATAATATATATATATATATATATATATATATATATATATATATATATATATTATATATTATATTTATTCTGCTATATATATCATACGTTTATTTTTATTCATTTATTGTTTATTTTATTGATATATTTTTTCGTACTGCTCAGATCGATTTCCCTTGATATATGGCAAAAACAAATTTTCATTCGGCTTATTCGGCACGACATATATATATATATATATATTATATATATATATATATATATATATATATATATATATATATATATATATATATATATATGCCGTGCCGAATATGTAAAACTTGTGATCTTGGCTTAAATAGCATCGCTCATCTTGCCATATAAGACAAGCGAAAATTTGTGTATGCAATAATTTCGCAAAAAATCATTCTGAACCTAACGAAAAAAAGTATATTTCACTCTGTTTAGTATTAAATTACTGTAACGCATTTAAAATATATTTAGTTGGATTAGGCTAAAATAAATTGAGCTTGTTATAATAGGTTATAATAAGGCCCCCAAACCTTGATAGGGAGTGCAGTAAGCTGTTATGGGACGAAATTCATAAGGCATCTAGATATGACAATGTTGTGATAATGGGAGATTTTAACTTTAGACAAATTGATTGGAACAATATGAGAGGAAATCTTGAGTCTAGTGACTTTCTTGATACGGTTCAGGATTGCTTTTTAGAACAGGTTGTGACAGAACCTACTAGAAGAAACAATCTGCTTGACTTGGTTCTTGCCAACAAAGATTCACTAATTAATTATCTTGAGGTTAATGATGAGCTTGGGGAAAGTGATCACAAATCACTTAGTTTCAATATATCATGGAATTACCCAGATAACTGCAATCAAATCTCTGTCTCAGACTTTCGCTTGGCCGACTTCATGGGACTGAAAAATTACTTGGGTGGGCTAAATTGGGATGTCCTAACTATGGGTTAGGTAGGTGATCTTGGTTGCCAATATGACGTTTTTCAGAGCATAGTTCTAGCTGCCCAGACAAATTTTGTTCCGAGTAGGGAAATTAGATCTAACAAAAATGATCCCAAATGGATGAACAATTGATTAAAACATCTCATTGGTCAAAAGAGAGGCATATATAAGCGTATCAAAAGAGGGGATGGGCAGTTAAGAAATCAATATATTCAATTAAAGAGAGAAATAAAGAAAGGAATAAGAAAACCAAAAAGAGATTATGAGGCTAAGGTCGCAAGGGATTCAAAGACTAACCCAAAAGGGTTCTTTCAGGTATACAGAAGTAAGATTAGGGACAAGATTGGCCCACTTAAGAGTAACTCTGGTCAGATCACTGACAGTGATAAGGATATGTGTGAAATTCTAAATACCTACTTCCTCTCAGTTTTCACCCAGGAAAATACTAGCGATATTCCTTAAATAATAGATTACGTAGAACAGGATGATAATAAACTATGTCTGATTGCGGTAACTAGTGACATGGTCCTCAGACAAATAGAGAAACTAAAACCTAACAAATACCCAGGTCCTGATGAACTGTTTACAAGGGTGTTAAAGGTATGTAAAGAGGAACTTAGCATACCTTTGGCTAATCTTTTTAACATATCACTACAAACTGGCATAGTGCCTGATAAGTGGAAAATGGCAAATGTAATACCTATTTACAAGGCAGGTGACAGGTCCTTGGCTTCGAACTATAGACCAATAAGCCTTACCTCCATAGTGGGAAAATTTATGGAATCAATAATTACCGAAGCAATTCGTAGCCATCTTGACAGGCACAGATTGATTAATGATTCTCAACACGGTTTTACAAAGGGGCGTTCTTGTCTTACGAATTTACTAACTTTTTTCACTAAGGTGTTTGAGGAGGTAGATCATGGTAATGAATATGATATTGTGTATATGGACTTCAGTAAGGCTTTCGATAGAGTTCCACACCAGAGGCTATTGAGGAAACTTAGGGCACACTGAATAGGAGGAGAAATTTTTTCCTGGGTAGAGGCATGGCTGACAAATACAGCAGAGAGTTTGCATAAATGGGGAGAAATCAGAATGGGGGCACGTCACAAGCGGTGTTCCTCAGGGGTCAGTGTTGGGCCCGTTGTTGTTCACAATTTACATAAACGACTTAGATGAGGGAATAAATAGCGACATAAGCAAATTTGCTGATGATACCAAAATAGGCCGTCTAATTCATTCTAATGAGGACATTAGAGCACTCCAGGATGATTTGAATAGACTGACGCAATGGTCGGAGAAGTGGTAGATGCAGTTTAATATTGACAAATGCAAAGTTCTAAATGTTGGACAGTTAAATAACCATGCCACATACAAACTAAATAATGTAGATCTTAATGCTACCGATTGCTAAAAGGATTTAGGAGTTCTGGTTAGCAGTAACCTAAAACCAAGACAACAGTGCATTAGTGTTCGCAATAAAGCTAACAGAATTCTTGGCTTCATTACTAGAAGTATAAATAATAGAAGTCCTCAGGTTGTTCTTCAACTCTATATATCCTTGGTTAGACCTCATTTAGACTATGCTGCTCAGTTCTGGTCACCGTATTACAGAAAGGATATAAATGCTCTGGAAAACGTACAGAGGAGGAAGACAAAGATGACCCCATGTATCAGAAATCTTCCCTGAATCTGCACTCTCTCGAAAGGCGTAGAATTAGGGGGGATATGATCGAGGTGTATAAATGGAAAACAGGAATAAATAAAGGGGATGTAAATAGTGTGCTGAAAATTTCCAGCCAAGACAGGACTCGCAGCAATGGTTTCAAGTTGGAAAAATTCAGATTCAGGAAGGATATAGGAAAGTACTGGTTTGGTAATAGAGTTGTGGAAGAGTGAAACAAGCTCCCGAGTACAGTTATTGAGGCTAAAACGTTGTGTAGTTTTAAAAATAGGTTAGATAAATACATGAGTGGGTGTGGGTGGGTGTGAGTTGGACCTGACTAGCTTGTGCTGCTGGGTCTGGTACAGTGCTCCATCCTTGAGTGGGGATGACCAGACTGGGTGGGTCATTGGGATAATCCGGGGGGTGGGTCATTGGTCTAATCCGGGGGGGGGACATGGACCTGCTCCGCATGGGTCAGTAGGCCTGTTGCACTGTTCCTTCTTTCTTATGCTCTTATGTAAGATTCTTTTGGTGCAAAATTATAAATTTTAACATTTACATTAATGAAAAAATACATCTTTAAACGTATAAGAGAAAATTTAAAAAGGACTTAATTTTAAATGAGTTCTTGCTAACTAACCAGTTTTACCTATTAGGCACGACATTATATATAGCTCCTGGCCCCGCCTCTTCACTGGTCGCTACTAGGTCACTCTTCCTGCTCCATGAGCTTTATCATACATCTTCTTAAAGCTATGTAAGGATCCTACCTCCACTACATCACTTCCCAGACTATTCCACTTCCTGCCAAGTCTGTGACTGAAGAAATACGTACTTTTTAACATCCCTGAGTCTTCAATTTTCAACTGTGACCCTTTGTTGCTGTGTCCCATCTCTGGAGCATACTGTCCCTGTCCACCTTGTCGATTCCTCTCAGTATTTTATATGTCGTTATCATATTCCCCTATCTTTCCTGTCTTCCAGTGTCGTCAGGTTGATATCCCTTAACCTCTCCTCGTAGGACATATCCTTTATTTCCGGGACTAGTCTTGATGCAAACCTTTGCACTTTCTCTAGTTTCCTTACGTGCTTGGCTAGGTGTGGGTTCCAAACTGGTGCTGAATACTCCAATATGGGCCTAATGTACACAGTGTACAGGGTCCTGAACGATTCCTTATTAAGATATCGGAATGCTGCTGTTAGGTTTGCAAGGCGCCCGTATGCTGCAGTAGTTATTTGGTTGATGTGCGCCTCAGGAGATGTGCCCTGTGTTATACTCACCCCAAGATCCTTTTCCTTGAGTGAGGTTTGTAGTCTCTGGCCCCCTAGACTGTACTCCGTCTACGGTCTTCTTTGCCATTCCCCAATCTTCATAACTTTGCACTTGATGGGGTTGAACTCCAGGAGCCAGTTGCTGGACCAGGCTTGAAGCTTGTTCAGATCTCTTTGTAGTTCTGCCTGGGCCTCGTCCGATTGAATTCTTCTCATCAACTTCACATCATCTGCAAACAGGGACACTTCTGAGACTATTCCTTCCGTCATGTTCACAAACACCAGAAACAGCACCGATCCTATGACTGACCCCTGTGGAACCCCGCTCGTTACAGGCACCCACTCTGACACCTCGCCACGTACCATGACTCGCTGTTGTCTTCCTCTCAGGTATTCCCTGATCCATTGTAGTACCTTCCCTGTTATCTCTGCCTGGTCCTCCAGCTTTTGTACTAATCGCTTGTGTGGAACTGTATCAAACGCCTTCTTACAATCTAAGAAAATGCAGTCTACCCACTCCTCTCTCTCCTGTCTTACTGCTGTCACCCTGTCATAGAACTCCAGTAGGTTTGTGACACAGGATTTCCCGTTCCTGAAACCGTGTTGGCTGTCGCTGATAAGCTCATTTCTTTCTAGGTGCTCCACCATTCTTCTCCTGATAATCTTCTCCATGACTTTGCATACTATACATGTCAGTGACACTGGTGTCAGTGTGTGTGTGTGTGTGTGTACTCACCTATTTGTACTCACCTATTTGTGGTTTCAGGGGTCGAGTCCTAGCTCCTGGCCCCGCCTCTTCACCGGTTGCTACTAGGCCCTCTCTCTCCCCGCTCCATGAGCTTTATCAAACCTCGTCTTAAAACTGTGTATGGTTCCTGCCTCCACTACGTCATTTTCTAGGCTATTCCACTGCCTTACAACTCTATGACTGAAGAAATACTTCCTACTATCTCTCTGACTCATTTGTGTCTTCAACTTCCAATTGTGGCCTCTTGTTTCTGTGTCCCCTCCCTGGAACATCCTGTCTTTGTCCACCTTGTCTATTCCACGCAGTATTTTATATGTCGTTATCATGTCTCCCCTGACCCTCCTGTCCTCCAGTGTCGTCAGGCCGATTTCCCTTAATCTTTCTTCATAGGACATTCCCCTTAGCTCTGGAACTAACCTTGTCGCAAACCTTTGTACTTTCTCTAGTTTCTTGACGTGCTTTATCAAGTGCGGGTTCCAAACAGGTGCTGCATACTCCAGTATGGGCCTGACATACACGGTGTACAGTGTCTTGAATGATTCCTGTGTGTGTGTGTGTGTGTGTGTGTGTGTGTGTGTGTGTGTGTGTGTGTGTGTGTGTGTGTGTGAATTAAAATACGTACTGTTATTGATGTGGGTTGCTGTTATAATACTCTTCATGCAGAAATTTTAAAAAAGAAAAATAGCGTGAAATTAGCGACAAATTGCCAAGCAGTTAAGTCTAATTAGACAAGTTTTCGTAATTCTTGACAATGAGATGAATGAGTTACTTCATTAAATTAAATTCCGTTAAGTCTCTCAGAAATTGTTATGTAGATTTGAGACAATCTTTATCTTTAAGAATTTTTTTTTATATTGTCTTGGTGAGTTTTGGGATTAATGGTCTTCGGGTCGTATACAGGTCTTTGGCTCCCTATCTGCGTCATGTTCGCTGGAATTAAATAAATAGTTTTTGTGTTATGTACTCCATGCAATCTATTCCTGATGACATCTTGCAGTGTTCTTGCGAACTGTAAGAGCGAAAAATTCTCATACGATTTGGGAAAAGACAGTTTTGACAGACCCAAGAGACTGTTCATCACTTGCTCGGTGAAGGAGGAAAGTCGTTGAAAGTCCTTATCATTGCCCAGTAACTCTGAACATTGTCGAGCTGAAGGTGTGGCATACGACATCCTTATTCATGATGTAAACAAATGGAAAACTTCTCTTTTAGATGTGGTCACATTACAAGTTGACATGACCACACCTAGCGCTTCCTTTCCCATAACAATGGCTGTTGTAAAGACGAATTTACCGCATGTAAGACCTTAAATATCCATCAGAAGTTATGGGGGATGATGGTTCATCTCCCATAACAATGGAGGTTATAAAAAAATTATATTTTATAAACCCTGGGAGATATTCACTACAAGTTGTGATATCTTTGTGAATATTTACTACTATCGTGATTTCTTGATAATGTGAGAAATCACGAAAACGCTTGGAATTTTTCCACTGTGGTTA
Organism: Cherax quadricarinatus; assembly: GCF_038502225.1. NCBI lineage: Eukaryota > Metazoa > Arthropoda > Malacostraca > Decapoda > Parastacidae > Cherax > Cherax quadricarinatus. The sequence continues at coordinate 9,932,685 of NC_091338.1, forward strand.
TTTCGCATGGTAAACTATGCTTCTCAAGTTGTTGTAGTCCATTGTGGTATTCTTTCTTTCAACACACCGGCCGTATCCCACCAAGGCAGGGTGGCCCAAAAAGAAAAACGAAAGTTTCTCTTTTTAAATTTAGTAATTTATACGGGAGAAGGGGTTACTAGCCCCTTGCTCCCGGCATTTTAGTCGCCTCTTACGACACGCATGGCTTACGAAGGAAGAATTCTGTTCCATTTCCCCATTCAGAGACTCGACCTTGGAATTCAAAGGGTGTACTTGCAGTGGTAAAAACAATTAACTTCACAAAAACAACTGCACTGAACAGTCGTTTATCTGGGAAACTTTGATAACAAGAAAAATGTTCTCTTACACCACACACAGGTAAGGTGGCTGTCAGAAGGAGAAGTTATACAGACAGTCTCTTTGATCTGAAAGAATAAATTATTTCTTTCTGTAGTAAGGCAAAATAAATTTTTCCTAAAAATTTTTCCCGATGAAAATCATCTACGCGGAATGGCGTATTTGATTTCCTCCAAACACTAAATTCTTTTCCTCACTTAAGAAAGAAAATTCAATCGCTGTATATTTAGTAGAAATAAAATAATTCCTTTCAAATAAGCCGGACCTCTCATTACAAAATGTCAAGTGAAACAGTTTGTAGGTTTGACCCTTATAAACTGTGTTTATACAACTAAATGCAGATGAGAAGACATTCAATGAGGAATTTATACACATGTTAACACAGTACCTGGAAATTGGAAGACGAATTGTCATCTTATTTACCAAATGTCTCCCAGTCGCTCCTCATAACTTATTGCAAAGATTGAAAAAATCCTAGACAAGGTGTGTGTATATAAATATATATATCAATGCACCACGCCGAAACAAGTGGGTATATATATATGTATATATATATATATATATATATATATATATATATATATATATTCAGATTCAGGAAGGGTATAGGAAAGCACTGGTTTTGTAATAGAGTTGTGGATGAGTGGAACAAACTCCCGAGTACAGTTATTGAGGCTAAAACGTTGCAGTTTTAAAAATAGGTTAGATAAATACATGAGTGGGTGTGAGTGGGTGTTAGTTGGCCCTGACTAGCTTGTGCTGCTGGGTCTGGTGCCATGCTCCTTCCATGAGTGGAGGTGACCAAACTGGGTGGGTTATTGGGCTAATCCGGGGGGGACTACATGGACCTGCTCCGCATGAGTCAGTAGGCTTGTTGCAGTGTTCCTTCTTTCTAATGTTCTTTATATATATATATTTTTTTTTTTTTTTTTCAACAAGTCGGCCGTCTCCCACCGAGGCAGGGTGACCCAAAAAAGAAAGAAAATCCCCAAAAAGAAAATACTTTCATCATCATTCAACACTTTCACCACACTCGCACATTATCACTGTTTTTGCAGAGGTGCTCAGAATACAACAGTCTAGAAGCATACACATATAAAGATACACAACATATCCCTCCACACTGCCAATATCCCAAACCCCTCCTTTAAAGTGCAGGCATTGTACTTCCCATTTCCAGGACTCAAGTCCGACTATATGAAAATAACCGGTTTCCCTGAATCCCTTCACTAAATATTACCCTGCTCACACTCCAACAGATCGTCAGGTCCCAAGTACCATTTGTCTCCATTCACTCCTATCTAACACGCTCACGCACGCTTGCTGGAAGTCCAAGCCCCTTGCCCACAAAACCTCCTTTACCCCCTCTCTCCAACCCTTTCGAGGACGACCCCTACCCCGCCTTCCTTCCCCTATATATTTATATGCTTTCCATGTCATTCTACTTTGATCCATTCTCTCGAAATGACCAAACCACCTCAACAACCCCTCTTCTGCCCTCTGACTAATACTTTTATTAACTCCACACCTTCTCCTAATTTCCACACTCCGAATTTTCTGCATAATATTTACACCACACATTGCCCTTAAACAGGACATCTCCACTGCCTCCAACCGTCTCCTCGCTGCTGCATTTACCACCCAAGCTTCACACCCATATAAGAGTGTTGGTACTACTATACTTTCATACATTCCCTTCTTTGCCTCCATAGATAACGTTTTTTGACTCCACATATACCTCAACGCACCACTCACCTTTTTTCCCTCATCAATTCTATGATTAACCTCATCCTTCATAAATCCATCCGCCGACACGTCAACTCCCAAGTATCTGAAAACATTCACTTCTTCCATACTCCTCCTCCCCAATTTGATATCCAATTTTTCTTTATCTAAATCATTTGACACCCTCATCACCTTACTCTTTTCTATGTTCACTTTCAACTTTCTACCTTTACACACATTCCCAAACTCATCCACTAACCTTTGCAATTTTTCTTTAGAATCTCCCATAAGCACAGTATCATCAGCAAAAAGTAACTGTGTCAATTCCCATTTTGAATTTGATTCCCCAAAATTTAATCCCACCCCTCTCCCGAACACCCTAGCATTTACTTCCTTTACAACCCCATCTATAAATATATTAAACAACCATGGTGACATTACACATCCCTGTCTAAGACCTACTTTTACCGGGAAGTAGTCTCCCTCTCTTCTACACACCCTAACCTGAGCCTCACTATCCTCATAAAAACTCTTTACAGCATTTAATAACTTACCACCTATTCCATATACTTGCAACATCTGCCACATTGCTCCTCTATCCACTCTATCATATGCCTTTTCTAAATCCATAAATGCAATAAAAACTTCCCTACCTTTATCTAAATACTGTTCACATATATGCTTCAATGTAAACACTTGATCTACACATCCCCTACCCACTCTGAAACCTCCTTGCTCATCCGCAATCCTACATTCTGTCTTACCTCTAATTCTTTCAATTATAACCCTACCGTACACTTTTCCTGGTATACTCAGTAAGCTTATTCCTCTATAATTTTTACAGTCTCTTTTGTCCCCTTTCCCTTTATATAAAGGGACTATACATGCTCTCCGCCAATCCCTAGGTACCTTCCCCTCTTTCATACATTTATTAAACAAAAGTACCAACCACTCCAACACTATATCCCCCCCTGCTTTTAACATTTCTGTCATGATCCCATCAGTTCCAGCTGCTTTACCCCCTTTCATTTTACGTAATGCCTCACGTACCTCCCCCACACTTACATTCTGCTCTTCTTCACTCCTAAAAGATGGTATACCTCCCTGACCAGTGCATGAAATTACTGCTTCTGTTTCTTCCTTAACATTTAAAAGTTCCTCAAAATATTCTCGCCATCTACCCAATACCTCCATCTCCCCATCTACTAACTCCCCTACTCTGTTTTTAACTGACAAATCCATATTTTCCCTAGGCTTTCTTAACTTGTTTAACTCACTCCAAAATTTTTTCTTATTTTCATTAAAATTTCTTGACAGTGCCTCTCCCACTCTATCATCTGCTCTCCTTTTGCACTCTCTCACCACTCTCTTTACCTTTCTTTTACTCTCCATATACTCTGCTCTTCTTATAACACTTCTACTTTGTAAAAACCTCTCATAAGCTACCTTTTTTTCTTTTATCACACCCTTTACTTCATCATTCCACCAATCACTCCTCTTTCCTCCTGCTCCCACCCTTCTATAACCACAAACTTCTGCCCCACATTCTAATACTGCATTTTTAAAACTATTCCAACCCTCTTCAACCCCCCCACTACTCATCTTTGCACTAGCCCACCTTTCTGCCAATAGTCGCTTATATATACATATATATATATATATATATATATATATATATATATATATATTTATTTATTTATATATATATTTATATATATGATGGGGTCCACCTCTGGTGTAAATTGTGGGACCCATAGCCTCGGAGAAGTGGATAAAAAGGCTTCAAGGAAGAATATTTGGATTTCTTCCTGAAGCCGTTTGAATATTCCACTTCCCCTACCACCCCATCTTTTAGTATATATATATTTTTTACCAATAGGAATATTTTATTACATAATATGGTACAGAAGATTTAAGAGATACATTGTTGATATAAAGGTGGCATGTAAGGTACATGTTGTTACGTGTGTATCACCGATTATAAGGCGAAAATCTCATCCAGCTCCTCAGAGCTGGGGCTTGTTCCCAAAATACAGCAGGCATTACCCCTTTGAACAGCCGCACTGAGCCGCTGGAACAGAAAACTAGCTGCCCTGGGATCCCTAGTTACCCTGATGAGTCTTTTTCCCAGCTCCTTAAGGAATTTAGATGCACTCTTTCCCCATGAGCCAAGGGTCTCTGAGCCTATGGGAACAAATATATAATGATGGGCAAGTTCTCCATATTCTCTAGACTTTTGGGACTCCCTGAAGCTGGCAGCTGCCCCTCCTTCCTCCCTGGTGTATTGGAGATAGGTATCAGCCAAGGTAGATGCACATGTATAATCCCACACCACCTGCTTCCCATCTGTCCAGGCTTGAAGGGTGATACCATATGGACGCTTCTGGCTGCCATCAGATCTGTATAGTTGGGGTGGCTCCCTTACTGCTGGGCATCCAGCTGTTGTGAGGCTCCTCTTGATAATGTTATTAACCTCCTCATGTCTTGCAATCTTTCCCTCGGATTTACGGCACACAAGACCATGGTACCGGAATCGGTCTGCTGCTTCACTGCCACAAATACACCTGTGTTCGGCGAGAATAGGGGCGGCAAGTCGAAGGGCAACACCGATGCGGATGGTCTGTGGGTCGAGGCGTGTGCCAAGGCTGGAGTTGGGAACAGCCAACAGAAAGTCCCCAGCATGAGGGGCTCTCACTGCCAGCAGGCGGGCTCTATCCTTCCCTGACACACTCTGAAGCATTGTTGAGGCTATATTTTCCACTATTGGACCATCCCAGTGCGATTGTTTGTAGTTGTTGGGGGGAGCAGGTCTGGTTTCCGAGCCCGTTAGATTATTCCAGATCATTGCTCCGTCAATGAATTTTTGGTCCTGGACTCCAATCTTGTCCCCAAGATGTCCCCAAGATGTTCAGGGAGAATCGCTGCTACAAGCTCTCTGGATGCAATACACGAGGACAGAAAAGCAGGTAACGCAATCTGTGATGACTTGCGGACACCAATGCCTCCTAGTCTGACTGGAAGTGTAGCTTGGTTCCACTGCCCGTCTTCTAGAGTAAGGTTAAGTACTTTCGTAAAAATCTGCCACAGAATACTGTCATATTCGTGCAGTATAGGGTTATCATATGAAGGTGCACATCTTAGGAAATATGTCAACCTGGGCAAACTCAAGCACTTTGTGAGAAGGTACAAGGCATCGTGGGTGTCCAGATTGCCTATTCGTTGTTCCATTCTCCTTCACTCTTCCAATTTCTTCCTGAGAATTGTGTCAATGGCATTGCTTCCCAGAGGTGCTCCTAGCAAGACACTATTTGTGGGGGCAATGACTGCTGCTCCTGGTAGTTTTGATCTCACTGCATTTATCACTTGTTGACTGACTGAGATGATTTCACATTTGGATGGATTCAGGACGAGACCCATTTCCTGTCCCCGTGTCATTACCTGTGGAAGGTCATGTAGGAGGGACTCCTTTGTACCTGCTAGTGTGCCATCATCTAGGAACCAGATGTTTAGCTCGCTGGTCCGTCTGACTGTGATTTCCCTAACTGCTATACAGAAGAGAAATGGTGCAAGAGGATCTCCTTGTTGGACACCCTCCGGTGATGTGATTTCATGCTCTCCAAAGAGAAGCATTGATTCCTTGCTATACCCAGCTGAAACAAAGGGGAAGAGACCAGGGAAATGTTCTTGTACTGCTGCTAATACCACGTCTCTTTTCAGGAGATTGAACGCATTCTTGAAATCTAATTTTACCACTGCATTGTCCTCAGGCAGGTTGTTGATATACGCCCTTGTTGCATGAACCGCTCCTTCACTTCCTTGAGAGACCCCAAAGCCAAGCTGGTTTGGTTGAAGCATCATGGCTGCCTGTGCACGAATACTTCGGACAGCAGCTTTGGATACGAGGCGGCGTAACGTGTTGCCTACTGCAATTGTCCGAATTCCTCCATCCTTCTTTTTAAGTGCACAAAGTGTTGCACCAAAAAAGAAAGGTCTAATTTCATCAGGAATCAGACCAGCCAAGGAATTGTTGACGAACCTTGTGATCTCTGAAAGCAGTGTCTCTGCAATTTCCCCAATAACTGGATTAACCATTTCCTTTAAATGCTGTGGCCTTATTCCAGTGTAACCCCCAGCAGAGCCAGATGGGAACGACATTATTGCTTTGTAAATGTCTGAGTCTTCCACAATCAATGGTTCCATAGTGGGGACAGAGGTGTTGGAACTGTTGGTGCCACTGGTTTCCCTGGCAGGGTGCTTTCCTCTAAGTGCTTCAGCCGTGTCAGCATCCCTGGGAGCAACTGTATCTTCACTTCTAATAATTCTGATTGCCCCCACTGTGTTGCCCTCTTCAATTTTCTTGCTCACTTGGACTCTGACTTTTTCACTGTCAGTAGAGCGAGTGGGGGTTCTGCCTCTCCCTTTTTTGTGTTGACGGGGAAGGCGAATGAGGTTATCAACTCTAGGAAAATCTCTTAAGGAATACTTGGAAATGAGACACAGATAAGTCACATGGATGTCAGGAAGCATTTCTTTAGCCCAGGGTAGTCAGGACGTGGAAAGATCTGGATGAGGAAGTAGTGGAGGCAGTCTCAATACAAGGTTTTAAGAAATAGGTATAACAGTGTTCATGACACTGAGAGTAAATCTGTTAAGAAGAAGGGCCAGGAGCTGAGACTCGATTCCTGCAATCATAAATAGTTGAGGAAATAAGTACATAAACACACACATACCTGGATAGAAGAGGGAGAGAGAGAGAGAGAGAGAGAGAGAGAGAGCGAGCAGAGAAAAGAGCTCCTGAAGGTTATTAAGGGTCAAGGACTGGTTACCAGGGTCGGGTCACCACACGCAAACATTGTGACATTTTTTATATAAAAAACAAGAAATTAGTATCATTAACAAGACTGCAATTAGTGGAAAGGAAACCAAATTATAAGGTGTGAGTTTTGTCAGCTAGAAGGAGCACCCTGTGAGTTTGTCAGCTAGAACACCCTGTGAGCTTTGTCAGAAGGAACACCCTGTGAGCTTTGTCAACTAGAAGGAACACCCTGTGAACTTTGTCAGAAGAAACACCCTGTGAGCTTTGTTAACTAGAAGGAACACCCTGTGAGCTTTGTCATCAAGAACACCCTGTGAGCTTTGTCAACTAGAAGGAACACCCTGTGAGCTTTGTCAGCTAGAGGGAATAAATCGCGAGCTTTTCCTACTAGGAGAAACATGTCGTAAGCTTTACCAGATAGAATGAACAAGCTTTGAGCTTCTGTCACAATTGAAAGAGCGCTCACCCACCACTTGCGCCTGCAGAAGATGCAAGTCCCCCGGCAAGAGGATTATGGAATACGAGGCCCAATTGTCTTGTCAGGAAGTTGATAGCGAAGGCAAAGAAGTCAGGGAAATCCATAGCCCACCACTCATGTATATGCTGCGTAGGTCACACTTGATGTGTATCCACTGTGAACAGCAGTGTATATACACCTGGAAGAGTATGTGTGTATATCTCAGTACGTATCCATTTAGGGCTCACTTTAGTTCCTGTTTCAAGTATTTAATGCTCTGCATAATTATGAGTTTTCTGCATGCATGTCATGCATCTCTGTACAAACATTGTATCATTCTGAAATAATAATAATAATAATAATAATTTTATTATTATTATTATTATTATAAAGTTTTCCTTTTTTTAGTAATTTATACAGGAGAAAGGGTAACTAGCCCATTGCTCCCGGCATTTTAGTCTCTTCTTACACGACTGGCTTACGGAGGAAAGATTCTTTTCCACTTCTCTATGGAGATGAAAGGAAATAGGTAAGAACAAGAGCAATTAAGAAAATAGAAAATTTAGATGGGTGTGTATACTTATACGTGTACATGTGTATGTAGTGTGACCTATATGTAAGCAGAAGTAGCAAGGCGTACGTGTTTTCTTGCGTGTTCATGAGACAGGAATAAAAGACACCAGCAATCCTACCATTTTGTAAAACAATTCAAGGTTTCCGTTTCACATGGATTTAGTAGGACGGTAGTACCTCCCTGGGTGTTGGTGTCTACCAACCTACTACCATATTTCTTCTTTTTCGGGTCACTGTACCTCGGTGGGAAACGCCCGATGTGTTAATAAAAAAAATTAATAAATATTAATGTGCATGCTGGTATGGGTGACCACCCACAGGAATAGCATGGAGTGACTACCATCTACAACACAGGAAGACCATGAGGTCACTAGTGGCCATATTAAGACCACGAGGTCACTTCCTCTTACGGTATGAGTAAAACGTATAACAAAACGATCACACTGACCCTCCACTTCGAGCTCCACGAGAACATCATCCATGCAAACATAATTCTCACAGGAGAAAAGTGCTGACTTTACAAAATGATTAACATAAAGACTCTCTCACCTGCATTGAAAAAGTATCTAATTAATTAGTGAGATGAGAGAGTGTATTGTTTCACAAGGGAAGCTGCGATGGCCAGCCAGCGCTGCCAACATGTATTGCGGCCGCTGTACCAAAAGTAATTTGATATTGAGGAATTTTATTCATTGCAGTCGTAGCCAAATCACTTTCATGTGAGAACATTTGTACAGTGTTTGACTTTGATCTCTGGGATAAAAAAAAATGTTTAACATGAACAGGTTACATGTGCGTTACAGCCTGTGGAGGATTACAGAGTTGTTACTATAGGTTACAAGTGTGTGTGTGTGTGTGTGTGTGTGTGTGTGTGTGTGTGTGTGTGTGTGTGTGTGTGTGTGTGTGTGTGTTACATAAACGGGTTTGTCATCAGAGTACTTCGGTGTCATCTCCATTATCACCTAAGTAAGATGTATCACTGAGACTGACCCAACTGTTTGAGTTTCTACACACCTTCATGCAGCATCCTCACCATAGTGCCGGCACTCGCTGAACGCCTCGTCTTACCTCGAAGACCCGTTGTAACGTTATTACGCTACGTAAAAATGAATGTTGGCACCTAGGGGTTAAAGCCTGTTCCTTCACAAAAAGCGTTAATTAAATGACCAGTACTTATATTTATTATAAGGATGGACACAAAAACTAAATGTACAAAAATAAAACTATATTAATAGTAAACTTATATATACAACATACTCTTTATATAATACACTAACTCACTAGCACATTGGTATGAGTTAACACATATATATACGCGGTGGGGCTCTAAGGCCTCTAAGCCTGTAGGTAAAACATTATCTTCACTCTTCACTACACAGGCCCCTGACTATTCTTACAGTAACTCTTGCTCGTATATACCATCTTGTAAATATTCACTGTAAATAGTGTAAATACTTATACAGAGTTTTGGTGAAGGAATACGTGGATTCGGGATTTATCTCTGTTATTAACCAATCTATGGCATAAACTTACCCAAAATCACCTTTTCCCCCCTACTTACACAAACACCAAACCATGAAGTCTTATGATGTCTTCTTACTCCAGCCGCGGCACTTCTAGTACTGCCACATACACACCTCTCCTGCTCCTGTCTTGTCCTGGATATTCAGAACTAATACACGTCTGGTTTCAGAACACAACCCATAAACCGACATATATGGAGCGTTTTTTATATACATATTTTCTACAATACCCGTGCTGAGTAATTTGACGAATATCTAACAAAATACAAGCATATAACAAGCTTTTAGTGAAACGTTTCGCAATGTGTAGAGTTTTCCCAAGTCTTAGTGCTTGATGGAGCTCTACACACTGTGCTCCATTTAAAAGATTGTTCTTCAAAGAATGTGTTTTATTCACAGTATGTTCTTCGGTGACTGTTTTCTTCACACTGTTCTTCAACGAGTGCGTGTTTTTCACTGCTGTCGGCAGAATTCCATTTGGATCCAAGCATGAAGCATCACATTTTAAACACCGGGTCGGACAGCGCTCATCACATAAATGCGATATTTAACCCACATCTGCTTAATCACTTGTTTCACCGAAGTTTTATTCGGCAGACTACAAAAACGCAACCTTGTGGCATGTGAGGAGTACGTTAAAATTTATCCGACCTGTCACAGACCCATTTTGGCATGACCTTCCCGACCAGTGAACCAGCAGTTAACAGTGTAACAGTCGGAGCCCCAATGTTATGCTAATTGCAGCCAATCGTGTGAAAGCCTACAACTCTGTGAAACGATGTTTTTCAGCTTGTGGAGTAGTATCCTGCTGGTGGAGCAGATACAGTCATCAACGTCTGGTCGAAGACTGTTACAGTAACTCTTGATCGTATATACCATCTTGTAAATATTCACTGTAAATAGTGTAAATACTTATACAGAGTTTTGGTGAAGGAATACGTGGATTCAGGATTTATCTCTGCTGTTTTGCTATGTCCCTGCGCTGTCTAGTTGAGAAGTTTGCAGACTCATTTACCAACAGGTGTTAACGGGCCATAAGACATCACCGTGTCAGTAATGCACTTAAAACGTAATACGTGTATTTATAGTATGCTCCCAGACACCCAGACTAATCTTGGTGCCACCACCACAAGCACTACGTGTGTTTTATGTTCTTCATCCTAAGGTAATCTTTCTCAACGCAGTGTTTTCGCAAACTGCCATAACAGTAAATTATGCTGTCCAATGTACTAAGGTACATCACTGTATCGCATACGGCTGGGATGGGTATCTCTGTCGTATTCCATCACACAGGATGGGTATCTCTGTCGTATTCCATCACACAGGATGGGTATCTGTCGTATTCCATCACACAGGATGGGTATCTGTCGTATTCCATCACACAGGATGGGTATCCCTGCCGTATTCCATCACACAGGATGGGTATCCCTGTCGTATTCCATCACACAGGATGGGTATCCCTGTCGTATTCCATCACACAGGATGGGTATCCCTGTCGTATTCCATCACACAGGATGGGTATCCCTGTCGTATTCCATCACACAGGATGGGTATCCCTGTCGTATTCCATCACACAGGATGGGTATCCCTGTCGTATTCCATCACACAGGATGGGTATCCCTGTCGTATTCCATCACACAGGATGGGGATGCCTGTCGTATTCCATCACACAGGATGGGTATCCCTGTCGTATTCCATCACACAGGATGGGTATCCCTGTCGTATTCCATCACACAGGTTGGGTATCCCTGTCGTATTCCATCACACAGGATGGGCATGCCTGTCGTATTCCATCACACAGGATGGGCATGCCTGTCGTATTCCATCACACAGGTTTGTTTTCTCTGTTCAAGTTTAATATGAAACTTCACAAGTATTAAACCTGTCAAGTTTAATACATTAACCTCCCGCCTTAAATAATTTGGCTATTGGCGGTTAATTATACCGAAGTTTACAATTAATTAGGCCAAAGCAATTAGCATTAAGCTAATCTCAACTTGGCTTGTTCAGAAACAGATGCATGTATACACGCTGGAAAAGTGACGGTGTGTTTGGACAAGTTCTCGTGTGGAGTGACATTGTCCACGGCTAACACAATATTAGAATCGGCGAAGGTTGATGTGAGAAGTTCATCAGTTCATTCTACGAGTGAGGAGGGCCCATCTAGGCAGCTGGTTCATCCACATGCAGCTGGATCATCCACAGGCAGCTGGATCATCCACAGGCAGCTGGATCATCCACAGGCAGCTGGTTCATCCACAGGCAGCTGGATCATCCACAGGCAGCTGGATCATCCACAGGCAGCTGGATCATCCACAGGCAGCTGGATCATCAACAGGCAGCTGGTTCATCCACAGGCAGCTGGATCATCTACAACTTAAAATGTCGGATCGAAACGTCGTCATATACTTCTCTTTAGTAAGTGCGGGTTATTTGTGTATTGTTCCAGTCATGGTATTGTGCCTTTTCTCCCTTCTAGTCCATCCACACCCAGCTAGTCCATCCACATCCAGCCAGCCCATCCACACGCAGCTGGTCTATCCACTCCCTAGTCCATCAGCGAGCCAGGAATTTCGTGCAACACTATCATTCTCATTTCACAGCTTTCATGTGTAGAGAATGCAGAGACACATTTTCACGCCAGCACCGCAGATTTTTCTTCGCAAACTGTATATTTACCGTTTCACGAATTATTCCTTTTAAAAATATTTCGTGACTGTTGTTTCAGGTATATGTCAAAAGTTAAATGTTCCTAAGATTCTCTTGTGGTGGACTATAGTGATCAATTTCTGCCAGCAGAGTCAAGGGTATATGATCCGAGAGGTGTGTATCTGCGTATCCAGAGATATACACCTCCAAGAGGTGTATATCTCTGGGTATATATACCAAGAAGTGTGTACCTCTGTGTGTATATGTCGAGAAGTGTGTTGCCCTCTCCTCTGTATTTTTTTTTATTGTAGAGATTAAAGTATTCTTGATTAGAGGATTTTAGAGGTTAAAGGTGCAGCCTTGATGATCGTGTAGTCGATAGGCTTCAAACCAACTAACCAACAATGAATTTTATAGTATTTAGGTATTGTTACTTCTTTGTTAGCTGGAGGGCGTAACGTCCACACATATGGACAAAGACACAAATAGTACTTGCAGTAATAATAGTACTAGCAGTAATAATAGTACTGGCAGTAATAATAGTACTAGCAGTAATAATAGTACTAGCAGTAATAATAGTACTAGCAGTAATAATAGTACTAGCAGTAATAATAGTACTAGCAGTAATAATAGTACTAGCAGTAATAATAGTACTAGCAGTAATAATTTATCTAAGTCCAGCTTGCCATTTTTCCCCTCAGTGTGCTTGTTATATATATTTTATGGATAGTGTTACCTTGTGTATGAGTGTGTATGAATGTATATACTGCTGTATTGCCGCGAGCGCTGAATGACCTCGTAGGTTCAAGTTCTGCATAAATAATACAGTTTCCTTCCCAGCAGTTAGAAACACATTACGTAAATTCAGTATTTACACATATCAGTCATTGTAATTCATGTACATTGTACAAGATTGATGGACTGAACACATCGACTCTAGGCTGAGGGACTGATTACCTCAAACTCCTCCTCTCCTTACACTTTTCTGCTTTGTATTGGACTGATGAAGCCACTGTGTGGCGAAACGTTTCCTCAATAAAGATTCCAATATGTTGTCTATCTTCAACATTGTAATTCATGTTGGGCGACAGGTGCACTTTCCCCTGGAAATGAAGATATATGTAGAACAACACTTTACAAGGACAACGTTTTTGCTCTGAGGTTTATTAATATGGCCAATATTACCGGGGGGTACATACTACTATCCCTCTCCCTGTACTGCTGATGAGAGCCTTGTTATTGGTCGAAATATACAGTAGACTGTGTGTGTATGTGTACTCTCCTAGTCGTGTTTACAGGGGTTGGTTCATGGCTCCTGTTCTCTGTGTAATTGCCCATTTGGAAGGCAGGCGTGGACGTCAACGCATCTTGAGCTGTTTGCGTTGCTGCCTTTCTCTTGTTTTATATATAAATATGCTACAGACTATCCATAATTCAGCTATTCACATTTATAGCAAGTAGTTATGGCTCCCTCCCTCTCTCTCTCTCTCTCTCTCTCTCTCTCTCTCTCTCTCTCTCTCTCTCTCTCTCTCTCTCTCTCTCTCTCTCTCTCTCTCTCTCTCTCTCAGGTATGCTAAAGCGGCACAGCTCAACCACCCTTTGTCATCTGTCACCATAAAATCAAAATCCATGGAAAAAACAGCTCTTTCCGTCTACAGTGTGACCGTATTGTGTCCATATTGTGCAAATATACTTCACATTCTTCATGCATATTGTGCAAATATAGTTGGCGTATTGCGTGAGTATTTTGCTAGTATTATTCAAGTATTGCATTCATTTTGTGCAAATGTAATCCCAGTTTGCATGTATATTATGCAAATATAGTTCCTGTATTGCTTGACTGTCGTGCAAAAAAAAAAAAATTGCCGTATTGCATCGATAGTGTAAATATAGTTGTATTTCAGCCATGTCATGCAAATAGAGTAATCGTATTTCGTGTTCAGTGTTTTTAGTGCTTACTTATGATTATAATAACAATAGTAATCGTGCTCATTATTGCAATAATGTATTTCTACTTTCCATATTATGACAGTACTTGCGTCCTCTGAAAGTTGCTGCAAGTCATACCTGATGTCAGAGAATCTTTCATTAACACTAGAGAGGTATACTTCGACAAATAATCTTCATCCACCATACACGGGTATGCTGTATCTTCATCTCGTTATACACTGGTATGCTGTATTCGGTGAGAATAAATACTAAAATATAATCGTTGTGATCAGAATTTATTGCTGGTATTGAGAAGCGTGTAAAGTAAGTCACTGAATGTGAAGCTTAATACACCTAGAACGGAACAAGCTTATAAACGACAACCAGCACGGATTCAGGGAAGGAAAATCCTGTCTCACGAACCTACTGGAGTTGTATGACAAGGTAACGGAAGTAAGACACGATAGAGAGAGGGGTGGGTAGATTGCATTTTCTTGGACTGCAAGAAGGCCTTCGACACAGTTCCTCACAAGAGATTAGTGCAAAAGCTGGAGAAGCAGGCACGCATAACAGGAAGAGCACCAGTGGATCAGGGAGTACCTGACCGGGAAGCAACAACGAGTCATGGTACGTGACGAGGTGTCAGAATGGGCGCCTATGACGAGCAGGGTTCCACAGGGGTCAGTCCTAGGACCAGTGCTGTTTTTGGTATACGTGAATGACATGACTGAGGGGATAGACTCAGAAGTGTCCCTGTTTGCAGATGATGTGAGGTTAATGAGGAGAATTAAAACGGATGAGGATCAGGCAGGACTACAAAGAGACCTGGACAGGTTGCAAGCTTGGTCCAGCAACTGGCTTCTTGAATTTAACTCCGCCAACTGCAAAGTCATAAAGATCGGGGGAAGGCAAAGAAGACCGCAGACAGAGTACAGGCTAGGTGGCCAAGGACTGCAAACCTCACTCAAGGAAAAGAATCTTGGGGTGAGTATAATACCGAGCACATTTCCTGAGGCGCACATCAACCAGATAACTGCTGCGGCATATGGGTTTTGACAAATCTGAGAAGAGCGTTCCGATACCTCAGTAAGAAATCGTTCAAGACTCTGTACACCGTGCACGTCAAGCCCATACTGAAGTATGCAAAACCAGTTTGGAACCCACACCTGGTCAGGCACGTGAAGAAATTAGAGAAAGTGCAAAGGTTTGTAACGAGACTAGTTCCAGAAATAAGGGTAATGCCCTATGAAGAAAGGTTAAGGGAAATTGGCTTGACGACACTGGAGGACAGGAGGGTTAGGGGAGACATGATGACGACATACAAAATGCTGATAGGAATTGACAAGGTGGACCGAGACAGGATGTTCCAGAGATGGGACACACAAACAAGGGGTCACGTTTGGAAGTTGGGGACTCAGATGAGTCAAAGAGATGTTAGGAAGTATTTCTTTAGTCATAGAGTCGTCAGGACGTGGAATAGTCTGGCAAAAGACGTAGTGGAGGTAGGAACCATATATAATTTTAAGAGACGAGGTATGATAAAGCTCATGGAGCAGGGAGAGAGAGGACCCAGTAGCGATCAGAGAAGACTCGGGGTCAGGAGCTATGACAATTGTACAATTGTATTTGACCACCCACACACGGATACCTCACTAGGAGGCTACAGCTGACTACTGTCGTACTTAGCACTCATTTTAGATCAACGGTATAGATAGGTTTGCCAGGACGGGTCCTGGCCATTTCAGATCACAGGTTAGCCAGAACAGGTTCTGGCCGTTTCATAGCACAGGTATAGGTAGGTTAACCAG
>NC_091338.1:9953521-10066021 GCF_038502225.1 Cherax quadricarinatus
AGCAGTAGCAGCCACTGCGTAAGGTGAAGACAACAAACATTAACTGGATAAAGTGGCACCAATAGAACCTCGCTGAATAAAGCAGCAACAAGGGTCCCACTGAAAAAAGCAAGAACACTGCTTCACTGGATAAAGCAAGAATAATCTCCTCGCTGGATAAAGCAAGAATAATCTCTCACTGGATAAAGCAAGAATAATCTCACACTATATAAAGCAAGAATAATCTCTGGATAAAGCAAGAATAATCTCTCTGGATAAAGCAAGAATAATCTCTCTGGATAAAGCAAGAATAATCTCACTGGATAAAGCAAGAATAATCTCACTGGATAAAGCAAGAATAATCTCACTCGATAAAGCAAGAATAATCTCTCTGGATAAAGCAAGAATAATCTCTCTGGATAAAGCAAGAATAATCTCACTGGATAAAGCAAGAATAATCTCTCTGGATAAAGCAAGAATAATCTCTCTGGATAAAGCAAGAATAATCTCTCTGGATAAAGCAAGAATAATCTCTCTGGATAAAGCAAGAATAATCTCTCTGGATAAAGCAAGAATAATCTCTCTGGATAAAGCAAGAATAATCTCTCTGGATAAAGCAAGAATAATCTCTCTGGATAAAGCAAGAATAATCTCTCTGGATAAAGCAAGAATAATCTCACTGGATAAAGCAAGAATAATCTCACTGGATAAAGCAAGAATAATCTCTCTGGATAAAGCAAGAATAATCTCTCTGGATAAAGCAAGAATAATCTCTCTGGATAAAGCAAGAATAATTTCTCGGGATAAAGCAAGAATAATCTCTGGATAAAGCAAGAATAATCTCTGGATAAAGCAAGAATAATCTCTCTGGATAAAGCAAGAATAATCTCTCTGGATAAAGCAAGAATAATCTCTCTGGATAAAGCAAGAATAATCTCTCTGGATAAAACAAGAATCTCTCTGGATGAAGCAAGAATAGTCTCTCTGGATGAAGCAAGAATGATCTCTCTGGATAAAACAAGAATCTCACTGGATAAAGAAAGAATAATCTCACTGGATAAAGCAAGAATAATCTCTCTGGATAAAGCAAGAATAATCTCTCTGGATAATGCAAGAATAATCTCTCTGGATAAAGCAAGAATAAATTCTCGGGATAAAGCAAGAATAATCTGCATAAAGCAAGAATAATCTCTGGATAAAGCAAGAATAATCTCCCTGGATAAAACAAGAATAATCTCTGCATAAAGCAAGAATAATCTGGATAAAGCAAGAATAATCTCTCTGGATAAAGCAAGAATAATCTCTGGATAAAGCAAGAATCTCTCTGGATAAAGCAAGAATCTCTCTGGATAAAGCAAGAATAATCTCTGGATAAAGCAAGAATAATCTCTGGATAAAGGAAGAATAATCTCTCTGGATAAAGCAAGAATAATCTCTGGATAAAACAAGAATAATCTCTGGATAAAACAAGAATAATCTCTGGATAAAACAAGAATAATCTCTCTGAATAAAGCAAGAATAATCTCTCTGAATAAAGCAAGAATAATCTCTCTGGATAAAGCAAGAATAATCTCTCTGGATAAAGCAAGAATAATTTCTCTGGATAAAGCAAGAATAATCTCTGGATAAAGCAAGAATAATCTCACACTATAAAGCAAGAATAATCTCACTTGATAAAGCAAGAATAATCTCTTTGGATAAAGCAAGAATAATCTCTGGATAAAGCAAGAATAATCTCACTGGTTAAAGCAAGAATAATCTAACTGGATAAAGCAAGAATAATCTCACTGGATAAAGCAAGAATAATCTCGCTGGATAAAGCAAGAATAATCTCGCTGGATAAAGCAAGAATAATCTCTCTGGATAAAGCAAGAATAATCTCTGGATAAAGCAAGAATAATCTCTCTGGATAAAGCAAGAATAATCTCTCTGGATAAAGCAAGAATAATCTCTCTGGATAAAGCAAGAATAATCTCTCTGGATAAAGCAAGAATAATCTCACTGGATAAAGCAAGAATAATCTCTGGATAAAGCAAGAATAATCTCACTGGATAAAGCAAGAATAATCTCTCTGGATAAAGCAAGAATAATCTCTCGATAAAGGAATAATAATATCTCTGGATAAATCAAGAATAATCTCTCTGGATAAAGCAATAATGATCTCTCTGGATAAAGCCAGAATAATCTCACTGGATAAAGCAAGAATAATCTCACTGGATAAAGCAAGAATAATCTCACTGGATAAAGCAAGAATAATCTCACTGGATAAAGCAAGAATAATCTCACTGGATAAAGCAAGAATAATCTCACTGGATAAAGCAAGAATAATCTCACTGGATAAAGCAAGAATAATCTCTCTGGATAAAGCAAGAATAATCTCTCTAAAGCAATAATAATATCTCTGGATAAAGCAAGAATAATCTCTCTGGATAAAGCAAGAATAATCTCTCTGGATAAAGCAAGAATAATCTCTTGATAAAGCAAGAATAATCTCACTGGATAAAGCAAGAATAATCTCACTGGATAAAGCAAGAATAATCTCTGGATAAAGCAAGAATAATCTCACTGGATAAAGCAAGAATAATCTCTCTGGATAAAGCAAGAATAATCTCGATAAAGGAATAATAATATCTCTGAATAAATCAAGAATAATCTCTCTGGATAAAGCAAGAATAATCTCTGGATAAAGCAATAATGATCTCTGGATAAAGCCAGAATAATCTCTCTGGATAAAGCAAGAGTAATCTCTGGATAAAGCAAGAATAATATCTGGATAAAGCAAGAATAATCACTGGATAAAGCAAGAGTAATCTCTCTTGATAAAGCAAGAATAATTCACTGGATAAAGCAAGAGTAATCTCTCTGGATAAAGCAAGAATAATCTCTCTGGATAAAGCAAGAATAATCTCTCTGGATAAAGCAAGAATAATCTCACTGGATAAAGCAAGAATAAAATCACTGGATAAAGCAAGAATAAAATCTCTGGATAAAGCAAGAATAATCTCTGGATAAAGCATGAATAATCTCTGGATAAAGCATGAATAATCTCTGGATAAAGCAAGAATAATCTCTGGATAAAGCAAGAATAATCTCTCTGGATAAAGCAAGAATAATCTCTGGATAAAGCAAGAATAATCTCTGGATAAAGCAAGAATAATCTCTCTGGATAAAGCAAGAATAATCTCTGGATAAAGCAAGAATAATCTCTCTGGATAAAGCAAGAATAATCTCTCTGGATAAAGCAAGAATAATCTCTCTGGATAAAGCAAGAATAATCTCGCTGGATAAAGCAAGAATAATCTCTCTGGATAAAGCAAGAATAATATCTCTGGATAAAGCAAGAATAATCTCTCTGGATAAAGCAAGAATAATCTCTCTGGATAAAGCAAGAATAATCTCGCTGGATAAAGCAAGAATAATCTCTCTGGATAAAGCAAGAATAATCTCACTGGATAAAGCAAGAATAATCTCTGGATAAAGCAAGAATAATCTCACTGGATAAAGCAAGAATAATCTCGCTGGATAAAGCAAGAATAATCTCTGGATAAAGCAAGAATAATCTCTCTGGATAAAGCAAGAATAATCTCTCTGGATAAAGCAAGAATAATTTCTCTGGATAAAGCAAGAATTATCTCGCTGGATAAAGCAAGAATAATCTCTCTGGATAAAGCAAGAATAATATCTCTGGATAAAGCAAGAATAATCTCACTGGATAAAGCAAGAATAATCTCACTGGATAAAGCAAGAATAATCTCACTGGATAAAGCAAGAATAATCTCACTGGATAAAGCAAGAATAATCTCACTGGATAAAACAAGAATAATCTCGCTGGATAAAGCAAGAATAATCTCTCTGGATAAAGCAAGAATAATCTCTCTGGATAAAGCAAGAATAATCTCTCTGGATAAAGCAAGAATAATCTCTGGATAAAGCAAGAATAATCTCTCTGGATAAAGCAAGAATAGTCTCTGGATAAAGCAAGAATAATCTCACTGGATAAAGCAAGAATAATCTCACTGGATAAAGCAAGAATAATCTCACTGGATACAGCAAGAATAATATCTGGATAAAGCAAGAATAATCTCTGGATAAAGCAAGAATAATCTATGGATAAAGCAAGAATAATCTCACTGGATAAAGGAAGAATAATCTCTGGATAAAGCAAGAATAATCTCACTGGATAAAGCAAGAATAATCTCTGGATAAGGCAAGAATAATCTCTCTGGATAAAGCAAGAATAATCTCTGGGTAAAGCAAGAATAATCTCACTGGATAAAGCAAGAATAATCTCACTGGATAAAGCAAGAATAATCTCACTGGTTAAAGCAAGAATAATCTCACTGGTTAAAGCAAGAATAATCTCACTGGATAAAGCAAGAATAATCTCACTGGATAAAGCAAGAATAATCTCACTGGATAAAGCAAGAATAATCTCTGGATAAAGCAAGAATAATCTCTCTGGATAAAGCAAGAATAATCTCTCTGGATAAAGGAAGAATAATCTCTCTGAATAAAGCAAGAATAATCTCTCGATAAAGCAATAATAATATCTCTGGATAAAGCAAGAATAATCTCTCTGGATAAAGCAAGGTTAATCTCTTTGGCTAAAGCAAGAATAATCTCTCTCGATAAAGCAAGAATAATTCACTGGATAAAGCAAGAATAATCTTTCTGGATAAAGCAAGAATAATCTCTGGATAAAGCAAGAATAATCTCACTGGATAAAGCAAGAATAATCTCACTGGATAAAGCAAGAATAATCTCTGGATAAAGCAAGAATAATTCACTGGATAAAGCAAGAATAATCTCTCTGGATAAAGCAAAAATAATCTCTGGATAAAGCAAGAATAATCTCACTGGATAAAGCAAGAATAATCTCTCTGGATAAAGCAAGAATAATCTCTCTGGATAAAGCAAGAATAATCTCTTGATAAAGCAAGAATAATCTCTCTTGATAAAGCAAGAATAATCTCTCTTGATAAAGCAAGAATAATCTCTCTTGATAAAGCAAGAATAATCTCTCTGGATAAAGCAAGAATAATCTCTCTGGATAAAGCAAGAATAATCTCTCTGGATAAAGCAAGAATAATCTCTCTGGATAAAGCAAGAATAATCTCTCTGGATAAAGCAAGAATAATCTCTGGATAAAGCAAGAATAATCTCTCTGGATAAAGCAAGAATAATATTTAGATAAAGCAAGAATAATCTCACTGGATAAAGCAAGAATAATCTCACTGGATAAAGCAAGAATAATCTCTGTATAAAGCAAGAATAATCTCTCTGGATAAAGCAAGAATAATCTCTCTGGATAAAGCAAGAATAATCTCACTGGATAAAGCAAGAATAATCTCACTGGATAAAGCAAGAATAATCTCACTGGATAAAGCAAGAATAATCTCACTGGATAAAGCAAGAATAATATCTGGATAAAGCAAGAATAATCTCTGGATAAAGCAAGAATAATCTCTGGATAAAGGAAGAATAATCTCACTGGATAAAGGAAGAATAATCTCTGGATAAAGCAAGAATAATCTCACTGGATAAAGGAAGAATAATCTCTGGATGAAGCAAGAATAATCTCACTGGATAAAGCAAGAATAATCTCTGGATAAGGCAAGAATAATCTCTCTGGATAAAGCAAGAATAATCTCTGGATAAAGCAAGAATAATCTCACTGGTTAAAGCAAGAATAATCTCACTGGATAAATCAAGAATAATCTCACTGGATAAAGCAAGAATAATCTCACTGGATAAAGCAAGAATAATCTCTGGATAAAGCAAGAATAATCTCTGGATAAAGGAAGAATAATCTCTGGATAAAGGAAGAATAATCTCTCTGAATAAAGCAAGAATAATCTCTGAATAAAGCAAGAATAATCTCTCGATAAAGCAATAATAATATCTCTGGATAAAGCAAGAATAATCTCACTGGATAAAGCAAGAATAATCTCACTGGATAAAGCAAGAATAATCTCTCTGGATAAAGCAAGAATAATTCACTGGATAAAGCAAGAATAATCTCTCTGGATAAAGCAAGAATAATCTCTCTGGATAAAGCAAGAATAATCTCACTGGATAAAGCAAGAATAATCTCACTGGATAAAGCAAGAATAATCTCACTAGATAAAGCAAGAATAATCTCACTGGATAAAGCAAGAATAATCTCACTGGATAAAGCAAGAATAATCTCACTGGATAAAGCAAGAATAATCTCTCTTGATAAAGCAAGAATAATCTCTCTTGATAAAGCAAGAATAATCTCTCTTGATAAAGCAAGAATAATCTCTCTTGATAAGGCAAGAATAATCTCTCTTGATAAAGCAAGAATAATCTCTCTTGATAAAGCAAGAATAGTCTCTCTTGATAAAGCAAGAATAATCTCTCTTGATAAAGCAAGAATAATCTCTCTTGATAAAGCAAGAATAATCTCTTGATAGAGCAAGAATAATCTCTGGATAAAGCAAGAATAATCTCTCTTGATAAAGCAAGAATAGGTCCTCGCTGGAGAAAATGGCAAAAAGTACATTTTTTTTTATTGGTCTAAAGAGCATTCCTCTGCTGGATAAAATACAGACAGCAGCGTACAGACACCAGCAGCAGCAGCAGCAGCAGCAGCAGCAGCTATATATATATATATATATATACATATATATATATACATACATATATATATATATATATATACTCTAAACACCCTATCGTATGCCTTTTCTAAATCCATAAATGTGAAAAAAAAACACTTGGTCTAATAATCCCTCACTTTTCTCGTATCCTCTTTGTTCGTTTGTAATCCCACCTTCTATCTAATTTGTTAACACTTTTGATAATACATGTAGTAATAACATGATTGTAAACAAATCTCATCTGTTCCGTGGTTTGTTTCAGTAATAATTCTATCATACACTTTACCTGGTATGCTCAAGAGGTAGGGACGCCATTGGTACCCTAAAAGAAAGCACCCTAAGTGTCCGAGGCCCAAGCCTGTTCAACAGCCTCCCACTAAGCATAAGGGGAATTACCAATAGGCCCCTGGCTGCTTTGAAGAGGGAACTGGACAGATACTTAAAGTCGGTGCCGGATCAGCCGGGCTGTGGTTCGTACGTTGGACTACGTGCGGCCAGCAGTAACAGCCTGGTTGATCAGGCCCTGATCCACCGGGATGCCTGGTCGTGAACCGGGCCGCAGGGGCGTTGATCCCCGGAATGCCCTCAAGGGAGACTCCTGTAATACACTATCCTTTCTCCCCTTTACCCTTATACAAAGGAACTCTGCATACTCTATGCCAATTTTTATGTACACTTCCTTCTTTCATACATGTATTGAACAAATCCATCAACCGCTCCAAAACCGCATCCCACATGCTTTTAGTATCTGTGTTTTCATCCCGTCTGACCCAGCTGCTTTATCAGCTCGTTCATTAAACCCACTGCCTCACGCACTTCCCCACAACTTTGGCTCTTGACTCGTACAGATCTTATTCCTCCCTGCCCAGTGCAAGAAGTCACTGCCTCTTCAGCATTAGCATTTAACAACTCCTAAAATATTGTTGTCTCCATCTTTCTAGTACCTCCGTCTCCCCATCTCACATCTCCACTCTTTCCGTCTTAACCTCCCAGTCCATCTGCTCTCCAAGCTTTCTCAACTGATTAATCTCTTTCCTGATCTATTATTCCCAGCAAAATTAGCTAACGAGCACACCCATTATTTCATTTGCTCTCCTTTTTCACTCTCACCACTCTTTTAACATCTTTTCTTCATATACTCTGATCTCCTTATATCACTATGACATTGCAAACTCCTTTCACATGCTAATTATTTATTCCTTTCCACCTCATCATTTCAACAACCATTCCTGTCATACATCTTCGACCTCCTGATTACCTGTACTTTCTCAAACTGGTCTTTCTAACAGTAATTGCATAGATCAATTCAGTAACTGGCGCATTCTCTAATTCATTCAATTTCATTTCTATCCTGTCCATCTGTCAATCCTTTTGCTTCTATAGGAAGTAATTTTTGAGTGCATATTCAAGACAAATCCCTCTAGAATTTTAAAGGTGTAAATTATGATGCATCTTTCTCGCCTACATTTCAAGGAGTACAGATGGTGGAATTTCATGCAATCTTTTACTCCATCAGCCTCTGACTCTTACTGTAGCTCCCACTTAATGATTTAACATACCAGTCACTCCATTAAAACCATGCTCATTCACAAGTCTACCTTTCACCCCTTATAAACTAGTAAAACATTGCCCAGCAAATTGTTGTCATTCATCCCATTATCTTACATCACTCACTAAACCTCTTTCTACACACATTTCAATTGGAGTATCCTATATGCCTTTACTCCTGGCGCTCCAAACTTACCTGCTTTGCCCTCTGCAACAGTTTCTCCTGCTTCAGCATTCTGGGTCACCCTTAACAATTATTCTCTCTTTTGGATCAAAACTCGTTAAATAATTCGCCTAATACCTCCAAAAATGTCTCCCCTTCGCTTCTCTCGGATCCAAGTTCAAAAGTACTTACTACATAGCCTTTCTCACATCCCACCTTTATCCTAGTCCACATAATTTTTGTATTCAAGCACACCCACTGTTTTTCTTCTTACAGTTTATTATTAAATATTACAGTATCTCCTTTCGTTCAGGTTTTTTAGGTGCTAATGAATTATGAAATGATATTAGATGTTGTATTTAGGGGTGTAAGTAAACGTAGCTGGAAAGGCATGTCAACATTACGGTAGCATGTTCACTCTCAGGATGATCACTGTTGACCAATAAACTCGCTCCTCTGGACAATCCAACGACCGTAACGTCATACCCACGACTCACCCTCACCTTTCCAATGTTCGTTGTTTTACATATTGCACAGTATTAAATTTTAAAATTTTCGTATTTTAGAAAAACAAATAGGTATTTTAGGTTAAGTTAAACAAATTAAAAACACTTATAGTTAATTACCAATAAGCAAATCTCAGAAACGGGTGAGGCACATCTGGCAAGAGGGCTAGATCCTGGGAATAAACGGGAACGTTAAAGCAGCACGTTTTTCACGTATACTGTAGGATGAGCTCCACTAACAAAACAAACACGTAACTTTTAAGAATCGGGTAATAGCCCGATGTGTCTTGCGTTAAAACTAATTACGAGGCTGACATTTTAATGGGCGGTGGTGACTAGCTGGTACATAGACCTAATGCAGAACAAGCATTTATTTTTGACGATGTTTCGCGCAGGATTGAGCTTCTACTCTGATTTACTGTTTGGCAGTAGTACCGACAGTATTTTAGGTCAACCCATCCTAGCAATTTCTATGTGAATTTCTCATGTGCGATTTGCAGCAAATATCTCAATTTAGGTTATGTTAGGCTAGGTTCATTTTAATAAGGTTAGATTGTCTCTGGGTAATAATATAATTATTAATGACATACCACAACTCCAATAAATGAAATACATAAAGGCGATAAAAAGCTCGGATACATGAACAGATAAAGATAACCCACCGATAAGAGTTGAAAGATCTAACAGACGATCACTATTTATGACTCATTAAACAGTTATACCTTGAGTGTTTTAGCAACAGTAAAAATCTCTTTGGTATTAAGAGGATAGGTTGGTTAGATAAATGGACACAAGCGCAACTAATGAACATTTTACTGCTGCTACGTTACGCTTACCAGCAAGCTCCTGGTGAGCTCTTATTAGTGAAGCTCTTATTAGGTGTACATGTATCCACATATTTCATAGCTCTCCTGGTCCTTCAGAGACCCATTTGTCGATACGCCCACTTCCAAAAGTCTAAATACATTCATTTCCTCCACACTTCTTTTTCCAGTCTGACACCCGGTGCTCCATTACCTAAACTTTTTATTATTCCAAACCATACCACGGGCGGGGATAGAACCCGCGATCAGACAGTCTCAAAACTCCAGACCGTCGCGTTAACCACTGGACTATCTCCTTGCACTTATAATCTTCTTTTACACACCTACCTAACCTTATTATAACAAGTGCAATTTAATTTAGCATATTCCAACTAAATATATTTTAGATAAGTTTACAATAATTTGAAAATAAACAAACACAGTGAAATATATTTTTTCGTTCAGAATGATTTTTGCGAAATTATTGCATACACAATTTTTTTTCTTGCCGTATTCGGCAAGAAGAGGTATTTAAACCAAAATGGCAAGTTTTATCTATTCGGCACAACACCAACACACACACACACACACACACACACACACACACACACACACACACACACACACACACACACACACACACGCACACACACACACATTATATATATATATCAGTGCACTACGCACAAACAAGCTGGTATATACAGAGAAAGATCGCAGTCAGCAGGACTCGATACTGCTACTGAAATAATAGCACTGACTGGGAATCTTGTCCGTCTCACTAGCAATATCGACTCCTGCTGACTGCGATCTCTCTCTCTCTCTCTCTCTCTCTCTCTCTCTCTCTGTGTGTGTGTGTGTGTGTGTGTGTGTGTGTATATATATATATATATATATATATATATATATATATATATATATATATATATATATATATATATATATATATAATAAACTTTATTACCGGCAGAGCTTCTCTTCAGAATCTCCCATAACAACTGCGTCATCGGCAATGACAATTACCACTTGGTATCAGACTTCGTATCGGAATATACCAATTCTGATCGAAATATCGCTCAAATAATTTCTTTGCTTATGTACAATATATATATATAAAAATTCTCTATCCCTGAACGTGAATCCCTGCCACTTATGCACATACGTGGCGGGGATAACCAAGGATTAGTAGCCCCAGTGTGTTAATGATCCAGGATAACCCAGAATTAGTAACCCCAGAGGGTTAGTGACCCAGGATGACCCGGAATTAGTAGCCCCAGAGGGTTAATGACCCAGGATGACCCAAAAAAGCAAAGCATTGTGATTTCTTTACATTGGGTCCTTTTTAGGACTTTCCCCAGGATGCCACCCAAAACAGTCGATTAATTTTTAGGTATCTATTTACTGCTAGGTAACAAGGGTACCAGGTTTTCAGATTTTCCCATACGTGCCACAACTCCTAGGGTTCGACCTTGGATACTTGTAATTGTGAGCCGAATTCTCTATTAGTGCACAGAGTTGTTTACAAAGTTAGGGACCCATGGACACAGAATCACTAACGACTTAGTAGTAAATATGTACCTGGGTATTAGTCGACTGTTGTGGGCCGCATCCTGGAGAACAGGTACAAAGGATCCCAGTAAAAAAAATGCCCAACTGTTTGAGTTTTTGCGGAGGATATCCTGGTTACTGGTCCTCTGGAGTTTCTGGAGTTTATCTGGAGAGAGTTCCGGGGGTCAACGCCCCCGCGGCCCGGTCTGTGACCAGGCCTCCTTAGGTCAGTGTCCCAGGATGCGACCCACACCAGTCGACTAACACCCAGGTACCCATTTTACTGATGGGGAACATAGACAACAGGTGGAAAGAAACACGTCCAATGTTTCTACTCTGGCTGGGAATCGAACCCAGGCCCTCACCGTGTGAAGCGAGAGCGTTAACCACCAGAGCCCCTCTGAGTTAAGAATCCGAATAAAATCTTGAGCAGAGGTTCAGGATCGCATCGGCTGGTAAGTATGTAGACGAGAGGAACGTGACGAGAGAGCAGTGTAAACAGTGAGGGCGTCCAGGCTACTGCCGCCTGGGTGAGAGGTTAGGTGGATTCAGCTGTCCAGCCTCCCTCTACCGTCCCTCCCACACCCACTATCCTCAACACTTTCCTTCTTCCTTCCCTCTCTCCCTACCTTACCGCTCTCACTCCCAGTTCCCGTCCCATCCTTCTTTTCATCTTTTCACTCCAACAGTCTCTACTATCTAGCTCTCTTCTAGCTGGTGAACTCTTACTGGAATGTTTGGCGATATCCTCCTCGCACTACCCATGTTTTCCTGCCATATTCCATCCTATGTGGTGGAATATGACAGGAAAACATGGGTACCTTTTGTCCCAACCGCATAACTATCATATAGAATAGGGCAGAAGCACACTGCCGATGTATCCAGTTTTGTTGAATAAATAAAATATGTCTATCTCAGCTATATTCTGTCATTTTTTTTTTTAATCGGCCGTCTCCCACCAAGGTAGTATGACCCGAAGAAGGAAACAAAAGGGGAATGTACCAGAGTATAGTGGTACCAACACTTTCATATGGGTGTGACGCATGGGTTTTAAATGTTGCAGCGAGGAGGAGGCTGTAGGCAGTGGAGATGTCATGTCTGAGGGTAATGTGTGTTGTGAATGTGTACAAAATTCGGAGCACAGAAACTAGAAGACGGTGTTGGGTTATAAAAAGTACAGTGATATTCTGGAGGCTGAGGAGGGGTTATCGAGGTGGTTTAGACTTAGAAAGGATGTAACAGAACAGGATGATTGAGGGTTGGAGGGGAAGGGGTAAAGGGGTTTTGTGTGCTTGAGCATCAGCAGGCCTGTGCGAGCGTGTTAGATCAAAATGAGTAGAGACAAGTGATTTTAATGACTTGACGTGCTGTTGGACCTAGAGGTGGGAATTACAGCCCCTGCCCTGCACTCTGAAGATGGTGTGGAGATGCTGCAAGTCGGAGGGGTCATTTGAGTTGTGATATGGCAAGACAGCTATTGAATGAATGATGGGTAATGTTTCCTTTATTATGCCATCCCACCTCGGTGTTGGAGGGTCGATCCCCAGTCTCCTAAACCCGTGGGGGATCATAACCGTCATCTAGCACAAGGAGGCTCGATGGAGATGGCTTTTTTATGGGAAGCGTTGCACATGATTGGTATACAATACCGACAAGACGAAGATGAACATGCGTCCAATTCTTCATCATGTGAAGCGTTAAACCCGTATGAGGTCATTCAGTGTAAGCATTAGTGTAGGTTCAGTCCTCCATCCGCAAGACTCGGGATGGACCTCCTTAGTATGATGCTTCCATTTGTCTCCGCTGATACATTATGCACCCTGGCCGTCGACAGGGCCAGGTGAGGAGCCCCTTCATTAATTACTCCTGGGGGAACCTATTTACCTCGTCTACAACACAACTAATTTATAATAATTGGCTCAGTAAGTTTGATTTACTTTAGATATTACATAAAGTAATACATAACATCGGTTTTTTAATAATCGTCTTGAGGGCACACAGATAATTTTTAATGAATATACTTATATTTCTATTGCAATTGAATTTTACTGTACTTAATAGTTTTGTAAGACAGCTTCCCAGTGGAAATAAGTCACTGTTGGACTTTTCTTTGGGCTATCTTGAGAAACTTACAAGTTACTATGTAAGACAGTTGTCAGTATCCAGTGATATGAAACTCAATAAAAGTTCTTATAAATGTTATTAGCACAAATTTTTTTCGACCAGCATTCAAAACCGCCGGCTGGTCTCAGGGCACTCGGCTGCCTCAGTACGTCATTGGAGTTTCTGCTACCACTCACACGTCCTGGAGTGAAAAGTTGGTTGGCGTGCTGACACTGTGTAAGTCATTCAAGACAAGAAGTGTAGGAGATTCTATCCGCCATCTGCTAATTGCGGCCCGATGTCTGATCAGTCAGACTGTAAGTAATCAGGTGAAACTGGAGATTACTTTCACTTGGAAACTAAGAACAAGAGTTTCCTCACATTACTTATCCCGGATGTTTAATTACCCAAGAGAGACAAACATTGGGGGCCGCCGTTAAGTTCCTTACATCATCTTTCCTATGATGAGATCCACAACAAGAAAATAAGTGCAGGAGAGTTGCCCTTAGGTTTCAGCCTCGCCTGGGGAATACACCTGGATCCTTTCGCCTGTGGGCCAAACACATTTCCACTGACACAAGTCACTGAGCAAGTACAGAATAAGCAAGTTTAAAAGAAGCCATACATGCAAGTACAGCTTCCCAGGGGAGCGGGTCAGGCGAGGGAGTAACTCTGGTCACTGACACGTGTTAGCATAATCCTCCCCCTGTTGGTCTGCGGATGTATCTGTACCATAGTCTCCTGGGGTCCACAAGAGAGTACCCACGAGGTAGAAGTTACTGGGTTGGCCAGTAGATGTCTCCAGCCCCCGGCGCACCTGGCGGGTAGCGGGCAACTCTCGGATTCAGTGTGTGTGCAGCAGTGGGACGTGGTGGGTGTACTACTCGTGCTTTGTGTCGCCGTGAATGGGATACGCGCGGCTGGTGCTTTGATTGGTGGTAACCCTATGGCTTGTTTATCCATGCAAATGAAGTGACCAGGAATTGTAGTGAATTATGTTTGTCAAATTTATGACCTCTCTGGTCTTATTGACCACGGCAGTGACAGCATTTATTGTTGATGAAGGTAAGTTGGTTCGCAGCATAGTTGCGGTCTTCGAGTTCTGGTGCGAGACCCAGGTGTTGCGGCAAAAGTTTTCATATTAGTGCGAGGAAGTTGAAGGATTTCCAATATATCGTGACTGTACGGGGTTTATAACTTCGACGTGGAATCAATACGCTTTGAGAGTTTTAACTTTGTTGAGCGAGGGTGGCTGAGGTCCCGTGGTTACTGAGACACGCTGCCTCCACACCATCCCAGTACTCTCAGCCTGTCAGATCATTATTATCCCTAAGATGAATTATATTCATCTCTACTAGAACGTATTATCCTTTGCTAGATCAAATCTGTCAGATCACTTGGTTTTTAAATATATTAAAAGAAGCTAAATTAGAAACTAGATTTACTAGAACACCAGACTGATTAAACTTAGTTTGATTTTTAACAGGGGAAAAATAAAAAAAGTGTTCAATACCGCAGATACAGATGCCGAGATGTTCATCATTTCACGTTTACTTCTAAATTTGTTTTGCAATTTAGACGTTCAGAAAGGTCTTCGTATTTTTGGAGTAATTTCGCATTACGGAGAGCGGCTGCTAATTCCATTAAAAAATGTGTAGTCTGCTGGCAGACAGGTACGAGTACTAGTTATGTACAACATTTTTGAGTGACAAGTACTAGGTTTCTATAGCCTTTTGAGTGAGAGTTACCAGGTATGTAGACGAGTTAGTATCGGCTTCCCATAGGAGAAAGCCAAGAAAAGTTATTACCCGAGTTAAACTATAATACAAATAAGATTATTTTAAGCTTCATCAAATAAGATGAAAGTCAGTGTGCCATAACGCAGGCAAGTAATGAAATGACCTTTAATCAGTATGAAATATTACATCGGCGGCGAACGAAACGTCATTAAATATACCTTGTGGACACGTTATTTAAGGCTGTCTGTCCATGGTTATTATTATTATTATTATGATATACAAAAAAATTAAACATAAGGGTCATACCGTGCATCTGTCCATGTTATTAAAGATTAATAAGCCTATGATATCAAGGACTAATAATCTTGTGGTATCAAGGACTAATCCCGTATTTTAGGGACTAATGTGCTTATGATAGTAAAGAATAATAAGCCACTGAAGACTTACCAATATAATTTTAATCATGAACGGTATTTATTATGAAGGAAGTGAAACCAGTATACAGAAAATATTATTTTTTCCTTTTATTTCTTTAGTATATATACTTTTTTCAGTAGTATTTGTGTTCAGTAGTTCCTGACGTACACTCATCGTATGAGTATTACTGCGCATTCAGTGTTTATCCTTTTTAAGACTTGATGATGATCGTACGAAATGTTCAGAAACTTTTCCGTCGGACTCCACAATTAGTGGTTTTAGTGTAAATGTAAATGTAAGTCTGTGATTTTTCATGTGATGATTGTAGCCTCGATTTACGTTTAAAGAAGTATGTCAGTAATTTCTGAGGCCAGACTGGTGGGAAGCCATAACTTTTTTTAGAAAGGTTAGTGTGAATTTGTGATAGTTTAAAAAGAGAATCTAGTGAGAAACAGGTTTTCGAGCCATGCCAGTGTGTAAATTAGTGATTTTTGTGTTTGTGTAAAAAAAAAAAAAACTTACTGGAGGAAAATGTTTGCGTGAGCTCCTGATAATTGTGGGAAAAAAAAAAAAACCATGTGAATCCTTGACGTTTGTGTAAAAAAATAGGGTATCGCACGAAGCTTTTAATATTCGTAGAAATGCTAGTTTGAATTTGCGTATATTTGCGTCAATAAGTAACCGAGAGCCACCCTTGAAAAGTCTCCGCAAAGTGCACGCCCGGTCTGACGTAACTTCGCTCACTCCACCTCCTCCCCCTCCCCACTCCTTTATCACGGTCTCTTTTTTTCCCCCCGCAGCTCTCCTGTGTTTTTCTCCTCTCTGTGGGATATTAGTTCCTCGCTCGGCCGCTGTTTCCTTTCCCCACACAGCTGATAACCGCCTGGCCATCTGATTTTCCAAATTTATTACTATTTTTTTATATGCAATATATATATATATATATATATATATATATATATATATATATATATATATATATATATATATATATATATATATAAATATATTGTGTGTGTGTGTCGTGCCGAATAGGTAAAACTGATCAATTAATAAGAACTCGTTTAAAATTAAGTTCTTTCTAAAATTTCTCCTGTACGTTTAAGATATTTTTTTTCATTTATGTTAATGTAAAAATTAATAATTTTGTATCAAAGGAACATTAGAAAACTTGCCTAACCTTATAACAAGCCCAATTTAATTTAGCCTAATCCAACCAAATATATTTTAGATAAGTTTACAATAATTTAATAATAAACAAACACAATGAAATATATTTTTTCGTTAGGTTCAAAATGATTTTTGCGAAATTATTGCATTCACAAATTTTCGCTTGCCCTATTCTGCAAGAAGAGTGTTGCTATTTAAGCCAAAATCGCACGTTTTACCTATTCGACATGACATATATTCTCGCCGAACACAGGTGTATTTGTGGCAGTGAAGCAGCAGACCGATTCGGGTACCACGGTCTTGTGTGCCGTAAATCCGAGGGAAAGATTGCAAGACATGAGGAGGTTAATAACATTATCAAGAGAAGCCTCACAACAGCCGGATGCCCAGCAGTAAGGGAGCCACCCCAGCTATGCAGATATGATGGCAGCCAGGAGCATCCAGACGGTATCACCCTTCAAGCCTGGACAGACTGGAAGCAGGTGGTGTGGGACTATACATGTGCATCTACCTTGGCTGATACCTATCTCCAATACACCAGGGAGGAAGGAGGGGCAGGTGCCAGCTTCAGGGAGTCCCAGAAGTCTAGAAAATATGGAGAACCTGCCCATCATTATATGTTTGTTCCCATAGGCTCAGAGACCCTTGGCTCATGGGGAAAGAATGCATCTAAATTAATTAAGGAGCTGGGAAAAAGACTCATCAGGGTAACTAGGATCCCAGGGCAGCTAGTTTTCTGCTCCAGCGGCTCAGTGCGGCTGTTCAAAGGGGTAATGCCTGCTGTATTTTGGGCACACGCCCCAACTCTGAGGAGCTGGATGAGATTTTCGCCTTATAATCGGTGATACACACGTAACATGTACCGTATATGCCACCTTTATATCAACAATGTATCTCTTAAATCTTTTGTACCATATTATGTAATAAAAGATTCCTATTGTTAAAAAAAAATATGAAAAGACGGGGTGGTAGGGGAAGTGGAATATTCAAACGGCTTCAGGAAGAAATCCAAATATTCTTCATTGAAGCCATTTTATCCACTTCTCCGAGGCTATGGGTCCCACAATTTACACCAGAGGTGGACCCCATCCTATATATATATATATATATATATATATTTTTATTTTTTTTTATTATCACACCGGCCGATTCCCACCAAGGCAGGGTGGCCCGAAAAAGAAAAACTTTCACCATCATTCACTCCATCACTGTCTTGCCAGAAGGGTGCTTTACACTACAGTTTTTAAACTGCAACATTAACACCCCTCCTTCAGAGTGCAGGCACTGTACTTCCCATCTCCAGGACTCAAGTCCGGCCTGCCGGTTTCCCTGAATCCCTTCATAAATGTTACTTTGCTCACACTCCAACAGCACGTCAAGTATTAAAAACCATTTGTCTCCATTCACTCCTATCAAACACGCTCACGCATGCCTGCTGGAAGTCCAAGCCCCTCGCACACAAAACCTCCTTTACCCCCTCCCTCCAACCCTTCCTAGGCCGACCCCTACCCCGCCTTCCTTCCACTACAGACTGATACACTCTTGAAGTCATTCTGTTTCGCTCCATTCTCTCTACATGTCCAAACCACCTCAACAACCCTTCCTCAGCCCTCTGGACAACAGTTTTGGTAATCCCGCACCTCCTCCTAACTTCCAAACTACGAATTCTCTGCATTATATTCACACCACACATTGCCCTCAGACATGACATCTCCACTGCCTCCAGCCTTCTCCTCGCTGCAACATTCATCACCCACGCTTCACACCCATATAAGAGCGTTGGTAAAACTATACTCTCATACATTCCCCTCTTTGCCTCCAAGGACAAAGTTCTTTGTCTCCACAGACTCCTAAGTGCACCACTCACTCTTTTTCCCTCATCAATTCTATGATTCACCTCATCTTTCATAGACCCATCCGCTGACACGTCCACTCCCAAATATCTGAATACGTTCACCTCCTCCATACTCTCTCCCTCCAATCTGATATTCAATCTTTCATCACCTAATCTTTTTGTTATCCTCATAACCTTACTCTTTCCTGTATTCACCTTTAATTTTCTTCTTTTGCACACCCTACCAAATTCATCCACCAATCTCTGCAACTTCTCTTCAGAATCTCCCAAGAGCACAGTGTCATCAGCAAAGAGCAGCTGTGACAACTCCCACTTTGTGTGTGATTCTTTATCTTTTAACTCCACGCCTCTTGCCAAGACCCTCGCATTTACTTCTCTTACAACCCCATCTATAAATATATTAAACAATATATATATATATATATATATATATATATATATATATATATATATATATATATATATATATATATATATATATATATATATATATGTCGTGCCGAATAGGCAGAACTTGCGATCTTGGCTTAAATAGCAACGTTCGTCTTGCCATATAGGACAAGTGAAAATTTGTGTATGCAATAATTTCGCCAAAATCATTCTGAAACTAACGAAAAAAATACATTTGATTGTTCGTAGGTTCGAGTCTCCTTCAGCCAGAGATCAGTGTTTGTGTATATTTCGCATGCTCTCGCGAATTCCTTGCATTGTTCAAATCTCTAGTAAGGCTGATATGCATGAAAAGCTGTAAGCCTTCTCCCTGAAAGCTGGCTGCCTTGGATCAAACTTGTAGCGCATGCTACACGCCAAGTTATTGTCCAGTGTGGGTAGATTGGTAAAACACTGCGTACCTCGTCCTAAGGTTCGTAGGTTCGAGTCTCCTTCAGCCAGAGATCAGTGTTTGTGTATATTTCGCATGCTCTCGCGAATTCCTTGCGTATATATATATATATATATATATATATATATATCGAACTTGCTTCGTTCCAGATGGCTGTTCGAGTGCCATTACCGAATGAATTTATTCCCATCAGGAATAATGTAAATTAGATTAGTTCATTTCAGACCCTCAAAAATACACTTATAAAAGCACTTACAAAAATACACTTACATAATTGGTTGAGTTGGGAGCAGTTCGATATTTGAGGTTCCACTGTATATTATGTAACACACAGTTTGAACCTTGCTCACATACAGCGGACTTTCTCGTGACATCTGACTGACACTTTAGTTTTTTTATACCTTTGATGTACCTTTGAAGATCTTCGAGAGTTTGACTACTCTCGGAGCCCGGTCATGGGCCAGGCTCGTCTGGTGCTTGCCTGGTCAACCAGGCTGTTGCTGCTGGAGGCCCGCTGCATGATTGATGTAATGGCATAGTAAGAGAGGATCACTGTCGTAGGTCTGCCAGTTCATGGAACTGGAATGGTAAGTAAATCCCGAGAAGGTGGAGTATATGACGCAGTGGATACTTTTTTTGATGACAGCGTTTCGCCCACAGGTTCTCTTATCAGATCAGTTGATAAATCCCCCGTATGGGAAGATTTTCATTTACTGCTACAGACTCTTCTGTGCCTTGTACTTGAACTGACAGTGTTATGTATGCCATTAAACAGATGTATGTATATAACCCCCAAAAAATTGACTTCACAGCAATGGTTTTACGATTTAACGCTAGTGGTTTTTCAGTTTCGCATCTAATGGTTTAGCAGTTTCCTCTCGCACAACCAGATTTTGAATGAATCTCACATACAGTGGTTCCACAGTGGTTTCGTATTATAATCAGTGGCAGAAAGTTGAACACGGTCACAGACAATGAATGTTGTACACGCATCGTGCTGGAGGCTGTTGATAACTCGCTACAGCTTCAGGAAGACGTGTTACCAGAGTTTTCTCACTGACTACAGCTCACGCTTTGGAATATCTGATAGTATTAACTGATAGTCTGATACTCTTTGACTGGCTGTGTTATATTATTAATGGTGCGTGAATGTGCTGTGTTCCAGATATGTCGACTCTATACAACCTTATCAGCTTTGTTTTTATTGCTTGTGGCCTATGCAGGAGGTTTGTTTTGACCTATGCTGGTAGTTTGCCATGACCTATGCAGGTAATTTGTCATGACTTATGCAGGTAGTTGCCATGACCTATGCTGGTAGTTTGCCATGACCTATGTTCGTAGTTTGCCATGACCTATGCTGGTAGTTTGCCATGACCCATGCAGGTAGTTTGCCATGACCTATGCAAATAGTTTGTCATGGCCTATGCTGGTAGTTTGTTATAACCTATGCAGGTAGTTTGCCATGGCCTATGCAAGTAGTTTGTCATGACCTATGCAAGTAGTCAGCCATGACCTATGTTGGTAGTTTTACAGGACATATAGTGAGTTGCTGACAGTTTTAAATATCCTATTATGTGGTTGGAAGGCAGCGTGCGGATAAATTCGGGTGATACAAACACTTAGATCAGAGCGAGATCTTATCAAGACAACGTTACACTCAACCACACCTTAATCAAACTTTTTGAGAAAAAGTTTTTCATTGTGCGTTGCTAACTATTTTGTTTCACGTGTCGCTTTTTTTTATATAAATTTCATTATATATTGCTGACAGCTTTCCAGTTTCACTGTATTGCTGACAGTTTTCCTTTTTCACTGTGTATGTCTGACATGTTGCTGACATTTTCGTGTCTTTGATTATATTTGACAGTTTCGAGAATTTCATAGTGTATTACCCCTTCCCTACCGACTTTAGTGCCGCCCCTTCCCCTCTCCCTCCCCCAGGACGGTTGTAATTTACAAATGAGCCGAGTGGGCCCAGAATAGTGAGAGTAAGCACCACCAGCCTTAAATGTGTCCGTAGACATTTGTATATTTTATATAGCCTATACCTAACATCTTTGTGTATATCATGACCTGGCTGACAGTTTTGTGTTGGTCATGACCTGGCTGACAGTTTCATGTATATCATGGCCTGGTTAACAGTTTTGAGTAGGTCATGACCTGGCCGACAGTTTTGTGTTGGTCATGACCTGGCTGACAGCTGTGTGTTAGTCATGACCTGGCTGACAGTTATATGTTGGTCATGATCTGGCTGACACTTTCGTGTATATCATGGCCTGGTTAACAATTACGTGATAGTAATGACCTAGCTGACAGTTTTGTGTACAATATTATCGTTTGCTATTGGTTCATGGGAATCTCGTGGTGTAAAGAGATTCTTTAAAGGATGTGAAACCTGGTATTGTGAGTCACACAGTGTATGAGCAATCCTTTTTTTAGTCACACCTTCAAGGATTACAACAGTCACTATCACATCTGTGAGGAAACTGATAGGATGGATAATGAGAACATTCAAGACACGAGATGCCAAGCCTATGATCCTTTTTAAATCACTTGTTCTCTCTAGGCTGGAATACTGCTGTACATTGATATCTCCATTCAAGGCAGGTGAAATTACAGATCTAGAGAATATACAGAGAACCTTTACTGCACGTATAAGTTCCATCAAACACCTTAACTTCTGGGAACGCTTGGAAACACTTGACTTGTACTCACTGGATCGCAGGCGAGATCCATCATAATCTACACCTGGAAGATCCTGGAGGGACTGATCCCTAATATGCACACAGAAATCACTCTCTACGAAAGCAAAAGACTTGGCAGGCGATGCAACATACCCCCAGTGAAAAGTAGGGGTGCCACTGGTACACTAGGAGGAAACACAATAAGTGTCCAGGGCCCAAGACTGTTCAACAGCCTCCCATCAGCCATAAGGGGAATTACCAATAGACCCCTGGTTGTATTTAAGAGGGAGCTGGACAGGTATCTAAAGTCAGTGCCGGATCAGCCGGGCTGTGGTTCGTACGTTGGACTACGTGCGGCCAGCGGTAACAGCCTGGTTGATCAGGCCCTGATCCACCAAGAGGCCTGGTCATGGACCGGGCCGCGGGGGCGTTGATCTCAGGTATACCCTCCAGGTAGGTAGACCCCCCCCAAAAAAATAAAAATCCCTACATGCTGATGGCTGTAATTTTTGGGCTCCATTAATTAAAGAAATGCATCGCTGGCTGGAGTAGCAATACCTGGTGTCCAGTTTGACAGATGACTTAGAATAACTCTGCGGGCCTCTCTTGTAGGTCCGCGGACCACCTGTTGAGAACCAACGTTGTCGAGTCAACAACCTGTCTTCATTTTATGGCGTCAGTGTTTTTTAACGTGGAGCCCTGACGTCAGTTTCTTATCTCTAAATATTTTGCCAACTCCTATTTCCTTCATAAGTTAGGCTAATTTAGATTAGATTAAGAAGGGTTAGATTAGTTTAGAAAGGGTTAGTTAAGGTTGAGTTAGGTTTCGTAAAAAATTGTGTATAACTACAAGTAAATAAATAAAAAAAACATGATACACTTAACAATGAAGTGACTGATGGGTAAAACGTTCTGATGTGAACGTTTATTACTTAGGTTGAGATAATTGCCTGATGGCAGATATTTTGTAAAGTTTTCTTTATAAGGGAAAAAGAGTAAATATTGCGATCACAGAACTATTTGAAGAAGGTCAGATTTTTTTTTAAGTGTGAAGAATGACCCAGTGGAGAGTTTTATAAAGTGTATGTGCACATACGTTGTATTCACAGAGTTGTGCTCACTGAATTGTGTGTGAAGGGGGTTCGAGATCCAGCTCCTGGCCCCGCCTCCTACTCTACTTTGATAGGCATCACTGACTTCCGGTCACTTGGGCTTTATCATATGTGCTCTTGAACCTGTTGACAAGTTTGCGTCCACCGCTGCCTCATCCAAGTCCTTCCATTGAGCAACCTCCCAGAGACTAAAGAAATACTTCCGTACATATCTTTAGTTCATTAGTGTCTTCAGCTTCCATCTGTGTCCCTTTGATCTTGGTCCTCTTCAAGCAAAGTCTGTCCTCTGCAGTATCAGTTCCTTTCATGATTTTGTATGTTGTAATCATGTTTGTCTTTCCTTGAGCTCTCCCTCAGCGTCGTCAGTTTCGTTTCCTTCAACTTCTCCTCATAACGCATGTCTCTCAACTGTGGTACTAGCCTGGTTGCATTATCTCCACATGCTTAACCAAGTGTGGGTTCCATGCTGGGACAACATTCTCAGTGACTGACTTGTCATACGTCGTGTGTCAGGCTCTGAATCATTTTTTATTCAAGGTCCTGAAAGCTTTTCAGAGGTTTCCATGTGCACCCGCATGCATTTATGTTAGAGGTTTTTCAGCCTGATGTTGTCGGTAGGATTTTTTTTTTATTTATTGCGAATAATTCCACGAGTTTAATTCATTTTCTGAAGAGCTCTCCCAAAACAACACAAAACATCGTCAAATATGGCCGTGCTGGAGGTGTTGGTGGATATTGTGAGGGCTTTCAACGCTTTTAAATATATCACATACGGGGGGAGAGAGAGAAACCAGTTAAGACCTATATCAGCTTGGGGAAATAGAAGGCAAGTAACATTTGCACCTGAGAAAACACACATGATGATGGTCTCTAGGCACCATGATGGTAATGCCGGTGCGGTAGTAAGTATGAATGGGAGGGTGTTGGTACCTGGGGAAGAAGTTGATATCCTTGGGGTGAAATTTGACTCCAAACTGACCATGAAGAACCACGTTGTAAATCTTGCAAACAAGGCAGCCAGGAAGCTTACAGCACTTCGCCGTATTTCGCATCTGCTTGACAGCAGGGATTGCAAGATTCTGTATGAGGCACAAATACGCTCACACCTTGAGTATGCCCCACTTTTTTCTTTTGCCTGTCCCCCCTCTCATCTGCAACTGCAGATGAGCAAGACGTCTCATCTCTCGCCTTGACCCATCCTGTATAGATCTGTCATTTCAGCAGAGCCTTCAACACAGGAGGGATGCAGGTGGCCTTACTGTTATGTTCCATGCCAATATTGTCAAAGTACCACACTTGGATCCACTTCGAGGAGAGCGTGAAACAAGCTTCTGTACCACAAGACGGGCAGAAAGCAGCAACTTCACTCTGGCTGTACCCTTCTCCAGAACATCACTTCATCTGAGGTCATTGATCCCCAGGATGACTCGAGTATGGAACACATTCGTACAGCATTATGATGTCAGCGAGATGAAGTCAGTTGATCAAATGGAAATGCTGGCCCACAGATGGCTCCAACTTCATCCTGTTCCCTACTTGTATGTTTCATAACAATAAAAATGTTTTCAAATGAACTGATGTAGATAACAGCCCTTAATTTGTCAATAAAGTTAGGAATCCTTAACCTGTAAATAGCTTGTCAATAAAGCTAGGGATCCTTTACCTAACCTTGTCAAGCCCTGCGTAAAAAAGAGAAGAGAGAGAGAGAGAGAGATACTCCCTCGTTGGGACGTGGAAGAGGGAGGGAGTGAGTATACTCCCTCGTTGGGACGTGGGAGAGGGGGGAAGAGAGAGAGAGGCAATTAAGGGCAGCAGTGCTCCTTAACACTGCACTAGTTGGAAACCAGGGAGGGAAATAGTAGGGAAGGGGAGGGAGGCAGGGAAAGGAAGAGTTGGTCTGAGATCTGGCGTAATGACCGTGACGCAGGAACATGAGCTGTGTGTGGGGGAGGGTTGACCAGCAGGTGATACGCAGTTGATACGCAGGCTGAGTAGAGCAGGTGATACGCATATTTGAGTTCACGAGTTTTTATTGGTCGTGGGTGTGTAGAGATAGAGAGACAGACAGAGGAAAAGATAGGGTTAATAAGAGAATAAAAAAGGGAGGGAAAGAGATGGATAAAGAGAATAGATTCACGGGAGTAACTAAGGATAGGAGGATACAATAACATCATAATGAAAGAAAGAGAAAGAGAAGAGCTAAGAGTCAGGAAGAGGAGAAAGCACAAGAGGACCAGTGAGAGGAGAAACTTGAGCCTGCAGGGGTAAACACTCGTAAATCTGGAGATTATTGACCACATTGAAGGTCGACACAAATATAGTGACCAGGAAACAACACGGAGTGAAATATTGAGGAGTAGTAATGGAGGTGATTGTTGGTGGTGTGGTGGTTGTGGTAGGTGGTGTGGTGGTAGGTGCAGCTGTGGTTACTTTAGTTGGGGCTCGTGTGGTTGTGGAAGGTGTTGGTGAGGTTCGTGTGGTGGATCAGTGTTTGTGTATATTTCGCCTATTCTTGCGAATTCCTTGTATATATATATTCATATATATATAAATTTATATTCATATATATATATTTATATATATGAATATACATATATTTATATATATTCATATATATTCTTCTTTCAACGTACCAGCCGTATCCCACTGAGGTGGGGTGGCCCAAAAGAAAAAACTGAAGTTTCTCCTTTTAAATTTAGTAATATACAGGAGAAGGGGTTACTAGCCCCTTGCTCCCGGCATTTTAGTCGCCTCTTACGACACACATGGCTTA
Source organism: Cherax quadricarinatus (assembly GCF_038502225.1). NCBI lineage: Eukaryota > Metazoa > Arthropoda > Malacostraca > Decapoda > Parastacidae > Cherax > Cherax quadricarinatus. The sequence continues at coordinate 9,979,386 of NC_091338.1, forward strand.
CAGAGGAAGAATTCTGTTCCACTTCCCCATGGAGATAAGAGGAAATAAACAAGAACAAGAATTAGAAAGAAAATAGAAGAAAACCCAGAGGGGTGTGTATATATATGCTTGTACATGTATGTGTAGTGTGACCTAAGTGTAAGTAGAAGTAGCAAGACTTACCTGTAATCTTGCATATTTATGAGACAGACAAAAGACACCAGCAATCCTACCATCATGTAAAACAATTACAGGCTATCGTTTTACACTCACTTGGCAGGATGGTAGTACCTCCCTGGGCGGTTGCTGTCTACCAACCTACTACCTACATATATATATATATATATATATATATATATATATATATATATATATATATATATATATATATATATATTATATATAATTTTTTTTTTTTTTTTTCAAGTCGGCCGTCTCCCACCGGCAGTCTAAAAGTTTCCTCAGTTAGTATACTTGGGAGGGTTGGTGCAAGACCTACGCGAGGTTACTACTTCTGCACCAATTTGAAGCTCCAGCACCAGGGTACAGGTCCCGCACCAGGATGCAGGTCCTGCACCAGGATGCAGGTCCCGCACCAGGATGCAGGTCCTGCACCAGGGAACAACTCTTGCACTGGGGTACAGTTCCTGCACCATGGTATATAATCACCCTAACTTACAGCTCAAAACGCAAGGCCAAAAAAAAAAAAAACTGAGGTTAATTCACTTAAGGTGTATCGTTGGACAGATGTTAGCCATGGTGGCCCCGCAGCGCTGGCAGCCTCCCTGGGGATGGCACCACTCGCTTGAAATTACTCCGAATAAGCGATTATTTCTCCATGAAAATGTAATTTTGGTACAAGTTCAGTGATTATGATCCCAGGCTGAAGGTTGGCAGGTCCACAACGGCAATAACTGACGCACTGACACCACAACATTAGCGGTCTAAATTGCTGACCAAGGTCACGGTTTCCACCAAAGTTTAGCACAGTTATATATATATATGTCGTTCCAGTTTTGTCGTGCGATTTTGGCTTAAATAGCAACGCTCTTCTTGCCGAATAAGGTAAGCGAAAATTTGTGTATTTTCGCAAAAATCATTCTCAACCTAACGAAAAACATATATTTCATTGTGTTTGTTTATTATTAAATTATTGTAAACTAAAATATATTTAGTTGGATTAGGCTAAATTAAATTGCGCTTGTTATAATAAGTTTAGGCAAGTTTTCTAAGGTTCTTTTGGTACAAAATTATTATTTTTTACCTTACCATAAATGAAAAAATATATCTTTAAACGTATAAGAGAAAATTTTAGAAAGGACTTAATTTTAAATGAGCTTTTCCTAATTAACCAATTTTACGTACTCGGCACGACATATATATATATATATATATATATATATATATATATATATATATATATATATATATATTCATACACACACATGCAGCACCTGTTTGGAACTCACACCTGGTCAGCACGTCAAGAAATTAGAGAAAGTGCAAAGGTTTGCAACGAGACTAGTCCCGGAGCTAAGGGGCATGTCTTATGAGGGGAGGTTAAGGAAAATCGACCTGACGACACTGGAGGTCGGGAGAAAGAGAGGGACAAGATACCGACGTATAAAATACTGAGAGGAATTGACAAGGTGGACAGACAGATGTTCCAGAAATGGGACACAGCAACAAGGAGTCACAACTGGAAGTTGAAGACTCAGATGAGTCACAAGGATGTCAAGAAGTATTTCTTCAGTCATAGAGTTGTCAGGAAATGGAATTGTCTGGAGAGTGATGTAGTGGAGGCAGGATCCATACATAGCTTTAAGAAGAGATATGATAAAGGTCATGGAGCAGGGGGAGTGGACCTAGTGGCGACCAGTGAAGAAGCGGGGCCAGGAGCTGTGAATCGAGCCCTGCAACCACAGTTAGGTGAGTACACACACAAACACTGAACGTGGTACTTTTGACCGTAAGTAGTCACTCACTTGTCTGATTACTGTACGTCTTCATAACCAACTCCAGGAAATGTTGGTAAGTGGCATTTGTTAGTTGAAGCAATTTACTCATAGATGAAGGTAACGGGATGAGGGGAGGCTACCCACTCTCCCTAGCGTGTGGCCACGGGATGAGGCGAGGCTACCCATTCTCCCTCGCGTGTGGCCTCAGGATGAGGGGAGGCTACCCACTCTCCCTCGCGTGGGTAGTTTATCGACCTCTAAATCTGAAATCCATTCCCAGGGCTGTGAAGGGATCGGCGTCTGATCGAGAAAAAAATCCCTAGCACTCTATTCCTCTTAGCTGGCAATGGTCGGCATGAATATCTGAATGGCTGTAGCGTTGAGAGAGAGAAAGGGAAAGGTGTGGGAAGGAGGCAAGAGAGAGAGAAAGGGAGAGATAAGACCAGAGACAGAACACAGAACATCTTATTAATATAAACTTTGGAGACATGACAGGTAAAAATGAGCATCTAGATACATAATAGATACGTTACACGTACCTAATATATACATACGTTACACGTACATAATAGATACTTAACGTTACACGTACATAATAGATACTTAACGTTACAGGTACATAATAGATACATTACAGGTACATAATAGATATGTTTTCTGCACATACCCGAAGTGTCATCCTTTTAATACGATGTATCAGTCATTAAAGATTGAAGCTGTTCAGAATAGGCTTACAGAATACTGCAGTTGAAGAGTAAGATACATGTACAACAATTGGGTATCTTTATTGTTGATTGGAACGTGTCGCCTATACAATAGACTTCTTCAGTCAATTACAAAGGAGAATAAACTGGAAGCAGATAGCATAGTAGCGAGGTAAAATAATGTGGTCAGTCCATTAAAATCTTGGAGAAATAGTTTTCGAGGTGGTCAGTCCCTCAGCTTTTGGAAGTGTTCAGCTCCATAATCATTACCACTTGAACTTGCTTAGATAACAGAACATCGAGGCGCAGTTCCTGGACCTATTATGTCCCGCTACCTTTGATGTGCCTTTGAGTTCCGAGAGTTTTTCTGCTCCCAGAGCTCAGCCTTGACCCAGACTCTTCGGATGCTTGCCTGGTCAACCAGGCTGTTGCTGCTGGTGGTCTTCTGAACCACATATCCCTCACAGCCTGGTTGATCTGGCAGCTACTATCACTCGCAGGATGGGTATGTGATGATTTAAAAAAGTTACTAATTTTAAATTTAGCTTTTCAAAATTATTGTACTGCCTTAACTATCATCATGTATTATCATCACCTCGTGTGTGATCTTTTGATATTCAAACCAAATAACACCATGATGATTCTTGGCGAGGATTTTTATTTCATATCTTCGTCGTTTAAAACCCATTAAGTCGCTCTGTTTGCAGTCGGTCATCTTCCCCGTCGATTTCTCAGCCTCTTCTCCAACTTCTTCCTGTTTACGAAGCAATCTGGAGCTGTCTTCGACGCCAGGGATCTCGGCACAAGTTTTTTTTTCAACTCCCTGAATATTTTTGACGCTTGGTGATGGAGTGGCGTTCAGGCTGTGTTGAAGTGAAGCTCTCCCACTTCTTGCTCTCTCCTCTCCTCTCCTCTCCTCTCCTCTTCTCTTCTCTTCTCTCTCCTGCGACCTTTTTTTTATCTTCGAGGTTGTGCTACAGCTGTTTGCCTTTGTGATTCTGCTGTGATTTTTGTTTTTACCCTCGGTTGTGCTGTGATTTTTTCCCCTGGTGGTTGTACTGTGATTTTTCTTTGTTTTGCCCTTATAGTTGTACTAGGTTAAGTTAAAAAACAGTAAAGACAAATAGGAGCTGAACTACTGGAAGCGTTAAGAAAGCGACCTTGAGTATAACATCAAAGAATTTGAGACATGACGCAAAACTGGCAGCTGGCGAACAGTACAATAGTAGAGAGTAGAAATGTATCGAGACGTTTCGCCCGTGGACAAGCGAAACATCTCAATAAAGCTCTCCGTCTGAACTTATGCCCCAAAAGAATCGATTTAATGAGGGCTGATTTATGGAAAAAATTGGATGAAGCAAATCTGGAGTTGCAATACCAAGAGGTGGAAAGTTATTTTTCAGGCTTGAGGAACGACGAGGCCTTGGTCATGGCCCGGGCCGCGGGGGCACTGACTCCTCTCCCAGGAACATCCTCCAGATATCCTGCAGGGAATAGAGTGTATGGTGAGAACTAACAATTATTTCTTTCAGCTCTGCTTATTTATTTAACGAGCGGATGTCTTTGATGGGTTGGGTGGGGGGAGGGAGGGGAGGGTGATAGGAGGGGGTGGGTGGGTGAGAGAGAGATATGAAGGGTCGTGGAAGGGATGGGAGATAATGACTCGTGGAAAGGAGGAGGGATAGGGGAGGGGGCGTGAGAGATTATGTAGATGGTGCGTGGGGAGAAAGAGGGGAGAGTGTGAGAGAGGGGGGGGGATGGAATGAAATGTGTACAAAGATGAATGAGAGATATGGGAGAGATAACGTGTGGGTATGGGAGAGATAACGAGTGGATGTGGGAGAGATAACGGGTGGACGTGGGAGAGATAACAAGTGGGTGTGGCGGAGACAAATATGGGTGTGGGAAAAATAAAGGGGTAAGTGTAAGAGACGAGGGGTAAGGGAACGAAAAAAAAAGTTGTATGTTAAAGATAATAGAATGAGAGGGAGGGCAATGTAAAGATAAAATAAGGTATGGGAGAGAAAAATGAAAAGGGGGAGATGATAAAAAAAAAAAAAAGTATGACATAAATAACATAAAAGTATACAAGAGCGATCACTCAAGAATTTAAGAAACATACAGCGAGTGTGTTAGCCTCACGCCCAGCGACCTATACGGGTTTAGCGCTTAATAATATAATAATAATAATAAGGCATCGACAGAGAAAGTGGGAAGATATATTGTGGTAAAAAGATTTTGCCTATGAAGTGGCTAGTTTTGTGTGCACCGCATATCCATCCCATGGACGGTACCACAAATGCATTTGGATACACCAAACACTTAGAAACTAGGTCCCAAAAGGGTTTGCAGGAGTTCGTCTGGATTTAGATCAACAGTTCACTTACCTGTTGCAAGCAAGTTTAGAAAATTTGCTTAATATGTCTGGTATCTTATTTTCATTAATTAGATATCGTGAAATATCACACAGGTTATTTTGTTTTATCTATATTTTTCAATAAGTGATTAAGTAGTTGACAAATACACGTTTATTTATCGTGGAGGTGAGGGTTCCCAGGACGGTGAGGCTTCATCAGTAGTGCTGAACCGGGAGCTAGAGCTTCACAAGCAATACTAGACCGGGAAGTAGAGCTGCACTAGCAGTACTAGACCGGGAGCTAGAGCTCTGTAACCAGTGTCGCTTCTTCTGTTACTGCCGTAATATCCTTACGGAGTCATACCTCACACGAGGAATTGTAAACAATCCTTTTTGACCTAAGAAACAGCAGGTTCACTTCCTCGTATCAACGCACCCTTTGCAGCATCACTCAAAAGGAACGTGCACCCCGAAGCTGATAAGAATGTGACCCAGCAACTGATAATGACGAAGATGAGCTAAGTTTTAATGAGTTATGGAGGGGGTAAACTGGCTGGCGATGAGTTGACTAAGTATTAACTATGGGAAGTTATAATGGATTTGTGCGTAATAATGCTCTGGCATACGAGCTCCTAAGCTTGTAAAGCTGGAAACTTGCAGCTGATAAATCAAGCTGGTTTTACGTTTCATGAGCTATGGATGAAGTCTGAAAATGTACTCGTTTAATGCCAGTGATGATAATGCCAGTGATGATAATACCAGTGATGATAATGCCAGTGATGATAATGCCAGTGATGATAATGCCAGTGATGATGATGCCAGTGATGATAATGCCAGTGATGATGCCAGTGATGATAATGCCAGAGATGATAATGCCAGTGATGATAATGCCAGGATCATGTTGATGATATTTTACAATATTGACACGTTGACGGATAAGGTACGAGTACAACACTTGGGTATATTTATTGCCCAGGAAGATACCCAGTTAAGACATCCGATAAAGATATACAGGTGTTTCATATCTTATTCAATAAAGAGTTTGTTAGAGACAGAGACATACACACTCTCTCTCTCTCTCTCTCTCTCTCTCTCTCTCGAAGCCAGTTTAGGCAAGCGCGTCAGTTGTGCACGCACCTGGCCATGGAAATCAGGAGAGTACCCTCATGCTAGTGATAGTCTCTTGATCAAGGTAACTGGAGCCATCCGTTCCTCTGGCTACCCTCATCCCATGGATCGAATTTTGACAGATATAAAAAAGCTCAGAGTGTGTCTTGTTCAGCACTTTATCTTAAATAATCCTGTAACATTATTTCAGGAATGACTACACGAGTTTTGTATTATCACGTCCTTGGGAAATATTTATAGATATGTCTGTTAAGTTAATTACTTTTTTTTTCTTTTTTTTTCCATTTGTGTTTACGTCTATTGATAGACAGTGGCCCTGTTGTTAAGTTATTCCTGCAAGTTAAAGGGAATCTTGTGTATTCGTTTATTTGTGGTTACAGGGATCGTGTGTGTGTGTGTGTGTGTGTGTGTGTGTGTGTGTGTGTGTGTGTGTGTAAACACACTTCACTCCCCTTGAAGGGATTGAACCACTAATTCATCGAGAGAGAGATTCAGGCATGATACACCAGCCGCTGATGCCACATAATGTATTGAATCATTTTTTTTATCAGCCCAGTCGTCTAGCAGTGAAACAGACAGTATTTCACTATTGCTAAGACAGTCACTGTTTAACAAGCCATAAACTGTGATTATCTTGCCTCGTGTATTCACCCCTACACACTAGCATTATAATGCTATTTATTTCACCAGAGATGAAAGATTGTTTACAGTATAAACCTGGACATAGGAAGGATATGTGGGCCAGCGGGCCACCAGCATCAACAGCATGCTTGGCTAGGCAAGCGCCAGACAAGCCTGACCCCGGGCCGGGCGGCGGGAGTAGGAAAATATCTTGAAACCCATCAGAGGCACCAGAATAAAAGTTGAGTAAACACACACACACACACACACACACACACACACACACACACACACACACACACACACACACACACTCACACTCACGGCCATACTACGTTGAACACATCGCTTCTCGTCCGATCAGCGAAGTTAAAGCAACGTTGGGTTTGGTTAGTACTTGGATGGGTGACCGCCTGGAAACACCAAATTCTGTTGGCATCAATCTTAGGCGGCGCCAGGAGCTGTGAATCGATCCCTACAATCACAGGTGAGTACACACACACAAAAAAATAGACACACACACTTATCTATCATCTGAAGATGTAAATGTAGACCCACGAAAGTTGAGACACATTTCGATCCGTCCAGGACTATTGTTAATTCACAGATTGACAGTTGCCCAGGATGGACTGAAACGTAGTCTTCCTTCTCATAAGTATGTGTGTGTGTGTGTGTGTGTGTGTGTGTGTGTGTGTGTGTGTGTGTGTGTGTGTGTGTGTGTGTGTGTGTGTGTGTTCTGTGATCACATGTTTCTATTTTACTTTTTTACTCTAGTTATATTTTTTACCTGAACGGGAGAAAGTTGACAGTCAAACGAGGCTTGTGTCATTGTTGTGATGAGTCAGTGATCATCAGGCTAGTCAGTGATCATCAGGCTAGTCAGTGATCATCAGACTAGTCAGTGATCATCAGACTAGTCACTGAACATCAGACTAGTCAGTGATCATCAGACTAGTCAGTGAGCATCCGACTAGTCATTGAACATCCGACTAGTCATTGAACATCCGACTAGTCAGTGAACATCCGACTAGTCAGTGATCATCAGACTAGTCAGTGATCATCAGGCTAGTCAGTGATCATCAGGCTAGTCAGTGATCATCAGGCTAGTCAGTGATCATCAGACTAGTCAGTGATCATCAGACTAGTCAGTGATCATCAGGCTAGTCAGTGATCATCAGGCTAGTCAGTGATCATCAGGCTAGTCAGTGATCATCAGACTAGTCACTGAACATCAAACTAGTCAGTGATCATCAGACTAGTCACTGAACATCAAACTAGTCAGTGATCATCAGACTAGTCAGTGATCATCAAACTAGTCAGTGATCATCAAACTAGTCACTAAACATCAGACTAGTCAGTGAACATCAGACTAGTCAGTGAGCATCAGACTAGTCAGTGATCATCAGACTAGTCACTGAACATCAGACTAGTCAGTGAGCATCCGACTAGTCAGTGAGCATCCGACTAGTCAGTGAGCATCCGACTAGTCAGTGAACATCAGACCAGTCAGTGATCATCAGACTAGTCACTAAACATCAGACTAGTCAGTGAAGATCAGACTAGTCAGTGAAGATCAGACTAGTCACTGAAGATCAGACTAGTCACTGAAGATCACTCTAGTCAGTGATCATCAGACTAGTCAGTGATCATCAGACTAGTCAGTGAACATCAGGCTAGTTAGTGAACATCAGGCTAGTCAGTGGTCATCAGACTAGTCAGTGATTATCAGACTAGTCAGTGAACATCAGACTAGTCAGTGGTCATCAGACTAGTCAATGAACATCAGACTAGTCAGTGGTCATCAGACTAGTCATTGGTCATCAGACTAGTCATTGGTCATCAGACTAGTCAGTGGTCATCAGACTAGTCAATGAACATCATAGTCAATGAACATCAGACTAGTCAGTGGTCATCAGACTAGTCAGTGGTCATCAGACTAGTCAGTGGTCATCAGACTAGTCAGTGGTCATCAGACTAGTCAGTGGTCATCAGACTAGTCAATAAACATCAGACTAGTCAGTGGTCATCAGACTAGTCAGTGGTCATCAGACTAGACAGTGGTCATCAGACTAGTCAGTGGTCATCAGACTAGTCAGTGGTCATCAGACTAGTCATTGGTCATCAGACTAGTCATTGGTCATCAGACTAGTCAGTGGTCATCAGACTAGTCAGTGGTCATCAGACTAGTCAGTGGTCATCAGACTAGTCATTGGTCATCAGACTAGTCATTGGTCATCAGACTAGTCAGTGGTCATCAGACTAGTCAGTGGTCATCAGACTAGTCATTGGTCATCAGACTAGTCAGTGGTCATCAGACTAGTCAGTGGTCATCAGACTAGTCAGTGGTCATCAGACTAGTCAGTGGTCATCAGACTAGTCAGTGGTCATCAGACTAGTCAGTGGTCATCAGACTAGTCAGTGGTCATCAGACTAGTCAGTGGTCATCAGACTAGTCAGTGGTCATCAGACTAGTCAGTGGTCATCAGACTAGTCAGTGGTCATCAGACTAGACAGTGGTCATCAGACTAGTCAGTGGTCATCAGACTAGTCAGTGGTCATCAGACTAGTCAGTGGTCATCAGACTAGTGCGTCATCCACTGCTTTATGAAACACAATTCCTTACCCAACATCGTTTAATTTTTCCTAAATGAAACTTTTTTCGCTCTAACTTCCAGAATTTTTACCATAAACTGTTATATTTTATTATTATTATTACATTAATAGGAGAGCGCTAAACCCTTGTTGAGCATCGCCGGGGATAATTGGAGACAAACAGTTTGATCACTTAAGGGGAGATCAGATCCAATTCCTAGGATCAAGAGCCCCTCACCTGCTTTCTCTCATCATTGTCTTATAGACATGTACGGTAACCTAGGGAATCTAGCTTCTAATTGCTCTTTATACACCTAATTTTACTTTGTGTGTCTTAAGTGTTCATATTCCTATAATATTTTCTGTCACTGTCTGCCATATGAAATACTTTGTTTATCACGTTCTTTATGTCTCTATTAGTGCTGTTTTCTGTGAAATTTCGTGTGTGTGTGTGTGTGTGTGTGTACTCACCGAATTATGGTTGCAGGGGTCGAGATTCAGCTCCTGGCCCAGCCTCTTCACTGGGCGCTACTAGCTTCATGAGCTTTATCATACCTCATCTTAAAGCTATGTATTGTTCCTGCCTCCACTACATCACTTGCCAGACTATTCTACTTCCTGACAACTCTGTGACTGAAGAAATACTTTCTAACATCCCTGCTACTCATCTGAGTCTTCAACTTCCAATTGTGACCCCTTGTTTCTGTCTCCCCTCTCTGGAACATCCTTTCTCTGTCTACCTTATCTATTCCTCGCAGTATTTTGTATGTCTTTGTCATGTCTGCCCTAACCCTCCTGCCCTCCAGTGTCATCAGGCCGATTTCCCTTAACCTTTCTTAGTAGGACATTCCCCTTAGCTCTCGAACTAGCCTTGTTGCAATCCTTTGCACTTTCTCTAATTTTTTCACGTGCTTGACCAGGTGTGTGTTCCAAACTGGTGCTACATACTCCAGTATGGGCCTGACGTACACGGTGTACAGAGTCTTGAACGATTCCTAAGGTATCGGAACGCTATTCTCGGGTTTGCCAGGGGCCCATATACTGCAGCAGTTATCTGGTTTGTGTGTGCTTCCGGAGACGTGCTCGGTATTATACTCACCCCAAGATCTTTCTCCTTGAGTAAGGTTTTCAGTCTTTGGCCCCCTAGCCTATATGCTGTGTGCGGTCTTCTTTGCCCTTCCCTGATCTTCATGAATTTGCATTTGGCGGGTGTGTGTGTGTGTGTGTGTGGGTGTGTGTGTGTGGGTGTGTAACCGAGTCCAGTTAGTTATGCACAAGTGTGTATGCAATCGATGACTAACAAGTTGTGAAGTGTGTGAAAACGAGTGAGAATTCACAACGTTGCAACTCAGCTTTCTAGCTCAGTTTTGTAACTCGTATAATTCCAGCTCACAGCTTTGTAACTAGTATCATTCCAGCTCACTGCTTTGTAATTCGTATGATTCCAGCTCACAGCTTTGTAACTCATAGCTATGCAGCCAATATTTTTCTTCTGGCAGCGTGAATGACTCTCAGGAGGCCAGCAGGACGCGGCAACATGGTGGCACAGTAAGAGAACATCCTTCATCCGTGACGGATCTCTAGAGCAGTGCTGTTGTTGTGGGGAAAACAATGGAGGAGCAACGTGTCTTGCTGGTACAGGAAGACCGGGAGAAGCTCTAATTAGCAGTGTTGCAGCAGCTTCTTGATTTGCAAGCAGTGCAGGATGAGGGGAGGGGGGTGTTGCCTCACCTGCTGGATGAAGGGGGTGTATATCCGACAACTGTGAAGGGAGAGTCACAGATTTCAAACAAGATTTTATTGGGATAACGTTTCGCACTGTATAGAGTTTTGTGTGTACTTGATAAGCTCTACATAGCGAATTTTGGGGCATAAAATGTTCTGCAACTTGTCACTTTCAAGTGACACTTGCTCCCGCTAGATCAAACAAAAAACTGGCCACTCACCAGCATCCCGCGAGTAGTGATTTGCTTGGCATTATTACTTAACAAAATTGTTTTCGTCAGAAATATGCTGATGGTAGTTAAACAGAAGTTACAAAAGCTATTTGTTTTCCTGACATATTCTGCCTAACAGTATGAGTTTTTTATATCGTGACGAATTCTGTCAGCCTGAGCTACGAGACTTAGGACGAGAATTAAGTTCGGTATTCCACTAAGGGGTCATTATGTATGCCACTTGTATAATTTTCGTTCCAGCAAAACTGGAGTTACTATTAATTGGGAATTACCATCTCTGAGGAAAGCCTGCCCCCCCCCCCCACACACACAAGAGAAGTGGGATTGATCAAGATATCTTCATAGTCACAGAAGACGTATGTGTAAGGAACGGAGCTAAAACAACACTGAAAACTATGACCTAATGAACCACGCTTTCAGATCCTCATTGTTTTTATTCTCTTGACAAACCTAGCTTCTTATTTTAATTATAAGTTTGATCAACATCCAGACTGGACATAAAATGGGCCGCGGCTGGTGGATAGTTTCCATTCAGGAGTGATGAAAATGGGTTTGAAAACCGATAAGTTGAAGAATGGCACACTTGTGCAACATTTGGGAATCTTCACTCAGGAAACGTTTCGCCAGCCTGTGGCTTCTTCAGTCCAATACAGAGAATAACAGTGGAAGATGAGTTGGAGGTAATCACTCCCTCAGCCTGGAATCGATGTGTTCAGTCCATCAGTAAAAAAACCTAAATGTTGCACAAGTGTCTCATTTTTCCATCCAGGAGTTATTACCGACCACGACGATGAAACCGACTCAGCTTCCCTTTTTCTCATGAACGTGCAAGATAAATAAATCTTACTAACTTCTACTTACATTCGATGTTTGCTTTGCTTTCTTCTGAAGTTCTTAATAGTTCTTAGCCAAGGAATTTTTAATTTTTAATTCGTGACTTGGTGTGAGGGCGGACCTCGGGGGGGTGATGATCCCGGAATCATCAATAGACGAAGAAACCACTTTTTTTTTTTTTACACCAAGTAACTTCAATATATTTAATTTTGGAGGTTTCTTAAGCGTTTTCGTTGATGTACCCATGGTACCGCTGGGCTTTCAAGGATGTGCGAAGGATATGGTCTTCTGAGGTAGAATTAGGATTGTATAGAGAGACATTTGTTGCATGCGTGTTCTCCTTATGAATTTTTAGGCACTATTACCTTGGATAATGTAACATTAGGATTGATGAAGGACCTCCACTGTCAAAGTGGAGGTCCTGGGGTATTCCTGGAGGTCTTCCAGGAGGTCTTCCTGGGGCCATCCTTGGTATCTTCCATCTCGGGAATGGCTCTTCACATCGCTATCGGTGCCGCTGCTCTCATTTCGTCGATCTTTTATGTGCTGAAAATAACATATTTAAACACTCAAATTATTAATTTCACCGAGATTAGATTTTGAAGCTGTTTGTGCACTCTCTATCCTGTGCACGGTAGCGCCAGAGCACATGGATACACAAATGAGGCCTACGAACTAGACCCTAAACGTTAACGAGAATACATCTGACATTCTTTTCTCATGATCTGAATATATATATATATATATATATATATATATATATATATATATATATATATATATATATATATATATATATATATATATATATAATTTAAATTTATATATTATATATATATATATATATATATATTATATATATATATATATATTATATATATATATATATATATTATATATATATATATATTATATATATATATATATATATATATATATATATATATATATATATATATATATATATATATATATATATATATAATATTTAAATTTCACTGTTACAAGCAAATTTATGATAATTGTCCAAAATGTCTGGTATTTTGAGGTCGCAAAAATTTCCTCGGAAATGTGATGTGAAATTTATTTATTTATTTTTTTTTTTTTAAATTTTGAAATGCCTCATGCTTTTTCATTACACGACAGCAATAAAATAAATATAAAAGAGAACCCTTGGGGACTGGTCAATAAGCCCCCTTTCCCCCGAGCAGTGGACTAACTCTGGTAATCCTATTGTCCATCACCTTGGCTGTCACAATACAATAATAAGAACGAGAATTGTGTTTAGAGATAGGAGGTACAAATCTGTAATTCCATGTTCCCTCTTGGGGAAAACCTTTCTCTCTCATTATATAATATATATATATATATATGTATGGATGTATATATGTATGGATGTATGTCGTGCCGAATAGGCAGAACTTGCGATCTTGGCTTAAATAGCAACGCTCATCTTGCCATATAAGACAAGTGAAAATTTGTGTATGCAATAATTTCGCCAAAATTATTCTGAACCTAAGGAAAAAAATATATTTCATTGTGTTTGTTTAATATTAAATTATTGTAAACGTATTTAAAATATATTTAGTTGGATTAGGCTTAAAAAAGTGCGCTTGTTATTATAAGGTTAGGTAAGTTTTCTAAGATTCTTTTGGTGCAAAATTATAACTTTTTACATTAACATTAATGAAAAAATATATCTTTAAACGTATAAAAGAAAATTTTAGAAAGGACTTAATTTTAAATGAGTTCTTGCTAACTGACCAGTTTTACATATTCGGCACGACATATATATATATATATATATATATATATATATATATATATATATATATATATATATATATATATATATATATATATATATATATAAATAATTATGCATATATTTTCTTTCAGTTATGTTAATGTAAAAAAATTAGTAATTTTGTGCCAAAAAAGATTAGAAAACTTACTTTATTATAACAAGCACAATTTAATTTAGACTAATCCAACTAAATATCTTTTAGATAAGTTTACAATAATTTAACAAACACAATGAAATATATATATATTTTCCTAATGTTCAGAAAGAGTTTTGCGAAATTATTGCTAACACGAATTTTCGCTTGCCTTATTCGGCAAGAAAATCGTTGCTATTTCAGCCAAAATAGCAAGTTTTACCTGTTCGGCACGATATATATATATATATATATATATATATATATATATATATATATATATATATATATATATATATATATATATATATATATATATATATATATATATAAATAATAATTATTGCACGCAAGACCAATCAGAAATCTCGCGTAAAAGTACTAATTGACACGTTGGAATTAAAATTATTTCGTTTACTCGCTGCCGTTGCAGTCGCTTTGACTATCAGATGAGAGTTTAATGGCGAGTGTACTAGTGGGCAACCTTGGCTTATTGACAGCAATTACTGGAGGCTGGAGTGAGCCCTTCAACACTAGCTGGGGATCACAGCCTCGCGAGCGTGGCACCAAGCCAGGAATAATTGTCCCAGATACTGCATTAGTGGGAATGATAACAAGCAGTGGAGTGTGTGTACTACCCTTCTGCTAGTGGTGGGTGTTTATTCACAGTTGTATATAGGAGTAATTTGCGAAGGTTTTTTAATTTGACATTTGTTATTACTTTCACGTGTGGGGTTTGGGAGGCAGGGTTGATGGGAGGTCAGGTTTAATACCTTGGATCAGGAGCCAGTCACCCCTGAGGGATGGGAGGATGTATGGCTTTCATGAACGGCTATGTAATGGGGTGTCAGGTGGTGATGGGTGAGTAGGGAAAGCCGTAAGTGATAACATCAAAGAGTTCAGTATCTTTTTCCATCTTCTGGTGGGATAATTGAGGGTCAAGTACCGTCCCTAGGACTACCATACATCGTGCTCACTTGTCTTCTCGAACCCTCCTCTAAAATGTCTGCAGTCGACGAAGACGTTGGCATAACCTTATAGCTAATGAAGGAAGTATTGGTTGTTATTGTTTAACAATTAAAGTGGTGAATTTTGTTATCCTAGGTATATATGTTATGCTGTAGCATTCTCAGCGCTGGTTCTTGATTTCCAAAGGTTGAAGGTCAACCCACAACCAAACTTCTGCTCCTGATGCCTTTGCCAGTATCTGCTTATCTCCTCTCCTTTGATGGATATAAATATCTTACTGTAGCAAATAATAAAGAAGAGACAGCAGTTACAGTATAAGTTGCTCAGTAAATATGCTTGCTTATAGGTTTCTGTGCTATGATACAAGACTTTGTTGGAAATACTTTCTGGTAGTTTGACCATACGCACATCATTAATTAAATGAATGTGAAGTATTCTGTCAGCCTTATAAATCACATTCTTTAAAACTTCAGTGTAAGCGTGAATGTCCACCTACGGAATATAGACACAGTGCACTAACCTATATATCAAGGTGTTTTAATAATGAAAGTAAGATACTATAAATTTGGAGCAAGCTGTTTAAATTTTCTTGCAATAGGCAATAGAATGATAGTTTACAATTTTTTTTTTATCACACTAGCCGATTCCCACCAAGGCAGGGTGGCCCGAAAAAGAAAAACTTTCACCATCATTCACTCCATCACTGTCTTGCCAGAAGGGTGCTTTACACTACAGTTTTTAAACTGCAACATTAACACCCCTCCTTCAGAGTGCAGGCACTGTACTTCCCATCTCCAGGACTCAAGTCCGGCCTGCCGGTTTCCCTGAACCCCTTCATAAATGTTACTTTGCTCACACTCCAACAGCACGTCAAGTATTAAAAACCATTTGTCTCCATTCACTCCTATCAAACACGCTCATGCATACCTGCTGGAAGTCCAAGCCCCTCGCACACAAAACCTCCTTTACCACCTCAACAACCCTTCCTCAGCCCTCTGGACAACAGTTTTGGTAATCCCGCACCTCCTCTTAACTTCCAAACTACGAATTCTCTGCATTATATTCACACCACACATTGCCCTCAGACATGACATCTCCACTGCCTCCAGCCTTCTCCTCGCTGCAACATTCATCACCCATGCTTCACACCCATTATATTCCCAAATATTCTCTGCTTAGTTTTTTCTAAAGTCAAATTCATAGGCATGTGTTATATCCTGATTCTCGACCGTTCATCCAGTGGATGGATAACAGGTTCTGAGTAAATCAGCAGCCGCTTTGGCAAAAAATCCAAATTAAAAATTCATTTCAATGTTTTTCCATCTGCTAATTTATTAACCTTTCCATCTAAGTATCATTTAATGTTTTATAGAATCCTTATCAGTTGCATATTTATTCATTTCTCTTTGCTGTATGTGCCTGGCTTCTCCACTAAGCATAGTGTTAGTTATTATTCCAGTCAAATCGCATTTGGTTCGTTTTTTTCCGAATGTAATTTGCATTTCAAAAGCATTGAGTGATGACATTGTCGGTAATTATCAAAGATTCACAATTATTGTTACAAATAAAGAAGTTGTTTTTAGGTTGGAAAAGTGAACAGAGTTCAGTTTGTAAAGTACAAGTCTAATTGTTAATTCTTGTGTAAAGAGAAGGTGAACACAGTAATACAAGCTTTTCATTGGGACATCGTTTCGCTTTGAGTACAACTTTATCACTTCACGACTTTAAGCTATATACAGAGCGAAACGTTGTCCCAATAAAAGTCTGGTCTTCAGCATGTTTCTCTTCATTATTATCATCAATATGACACTTGGATGCTGTTAATTCTTCTTATACTTAACTACACATGGGTCGTAAAGCTGTTATCTGAGGACGTGGCAACTGGAGATAGAACAGTGACTGTACCATCATTAGATATAGTTTATTTAGATCACTGGCTGGCTGGGGATCACTTACTGGGTAGTGATCACTGGCTGGCTGGGGATCACTTACTGGCTGGTGATCATTGGCTGGCTGGGGATCATTGGCTGGCTGACGACTCAATCTCAGCCAGGTGCAACTCGTTCAGGAAGGCAGGTGCAACGTTGTTTCCTCCTTGACGCTGGCTTCCGCACACAGTAAAGTCTTATGCACTATCTTATTACTCAGCAAAACACGACTGTCTCTATCCATTACTAATTATTCCTCGCGAGAGTTTCTATTCCTCCTTATATATGTACCAGATTAGCTTCTTCTTGATATTTGAACCTGTTGTACGAACAAGGAGGTCACGATTGATGAGAATCGGAGAGATGTTGACCTTCAGGTGGAGCAGGTGTTGAGGAGCTCTGGAACACTACTCGGTCCTCCCTTGTCTCAACTCCTAGATAAACACCTGTGTCACTTTTCACGTAGCAGCACGTGATACCCGTGATAATCTTCGTGTTGTTCTCCGTCGAGTGGAAAATCAACAATGTTAGTTTGCCATTACAAAGACATATAACAAAGCCAGCCCTCATTAGGACAAAGTTTAACTCAGTGATGAACAGTTAGTAAAAAGTCAACACGTGTACTAGACCAAAGAAGCTTAAACCTTCATAGCGACAAAGTCAAAAGGGTCAGAGAGAAGAGGAGAAAATCAGAAGACAGGTGAGCTGAGGAAAATTCTAATTAACGATTCAGGAGATTAATTACTGATGAATAAAGAGAGACAAATGCAACATAATGCTCTCCTATGGTGACAACATTTCTGGTCAAATTACATGTGTTCTCTTGCAATAGAGAAGTGAACTGTAGATATAAATGAAGATGTACTCCCATAAACCCTTCTGGGGCCTAGTTCCTAGGTCTTTTCTGTGTATCCATATGTTCTTGCGCTACCCTCCACAGGATGGATATGATATGCAAAATAAACTAGCCACTTAGGCGGCAAAATGGAAAAAAAATCAGTCTGTTGATTAGAGCATTTGACAGTGTATTGCGACAGAGAAACATGAGCAGAGATAAACCAGGATTTTTATCCATGATATGTGTAAGATTTCTTCAACAGATCGGTGTTTTGTAAAGGATAGAAGAGGGATGGATATTCTTGGCAGAGGACGAGCTTACATGAAGGTTGTGATCAAAGACATTAAACACTGTCTACATTCGCTTTCCTGGATTCTTGCACCTGCTACCAGTAGATGCAAGAAATATTGTCGAGGCAAGGGCAAAAGTTTTGAAGAAGGAACTAGACTGCTACCTAAGAGAAGTGCCAGGTCAGCCAGGCCGTGATGGCTGTGGCACCTACGGGCCGCTAACAGTAATAGCTTGTTTGACCAGGTAATCAGCAGGGAAGCTTGATTTCAAGAGAGGATGCAAGGGTGAGACACTCGAAACAGGTCACAGGTAAGTCACGGGTTACATGTATTCCCCCCTCACCTGCCCTGTACCTCGACTAACGTGCCTTCCTGCCACTCACCACCTGCCCCACCCCTCTTCCCCTTACCATTACGCTTCTTCCCCCCTCTTCCCGTCCCGTTGCCACCTGCCTCCTCCCTACCCTCTACCCGATGACACCAGCCCCATCACTACCCCCACCCGATAACACCTGCCCCCTCCACACCCCCTCTCGCTGACACCTGCTCCTCCCCCTCCTGCAACATCGTCACCTGTCTGTCTCCTTCCATAATGTCTCTTCTCTCTCGCCGTCAGTCCATCACCTGCTCTCCCCCCCCCCTCCTCCCGGTCGTCTTTTCCCATCTCTCTCATGTATACCATTCCCTTCCCTTTCCTTTCTTTCTCCTTCCCCTCCTACCCTGATCATCTCCCTCTCTTTCTCTTGCCCTTCTCACCTCTTGCCCTTCTCTTACCCTTCTCTCCTCTTACCCTACTCTCGTCCTACCCTTCTCTCTTCCTACCCTTCTGTCTCCCTACCCTTCTCTCTTCCTACCCTTCTCTCCTACTCTTCTCTCCTCCCTTCCCCTCTCCCATCTACCGCCACCAGCAGGTGTCCGCGTGCGAGGTTGAGGGAAGGGTTGGCGGGAAGGGAGGGGGAGGTGAGGTATAGCAAAGAACACTGAATCAAGGGTGGGGGATGACAAGTGGGGAGAATCGTGGGTGTGTGGAGATCTGTGGTGAGTGTGTGGATGTCTGTGGTAGGTGTGTCAACGTCTGTGGTGGTTGTGTTCAAGTCTGTGGTGGTGTGTGGACGTTCGTGCTAGGTGTGTGGACGTCCTTAGGGAGTGGAGATCTGTGGGCGTTCGTGGTTTGTGTGTGGGGGTTTGTTGTGGGTGGGTGAGTGGCTACAGTGACTGGGTGTGCAGGGCAGCCGGTAATCTAGTTGGCTTTGTTTATCCTACCTGCTGTTTATTTTCTGCACTGCTGCCTCTGTTTATCAGGGAGTCCTGACTCACCTCCTCTCATTCCTTTATGTGGCTCCCCCACACCTGACGCGGCTCCCCCACACCTTCGTACGTCGCCTCTACGCCTGACAGGGCTCACGTTGTAATATTTGCACAGCTATAATGTACGTGTCTCTCAGACCAATGTAGTCTGACCAGTAAGTCAACGGCTATCTGTTCTAACCGGCTATTACTTTTATGAGAACATAATAGTGGAGAAACACTGCAGCAGGACTACTGGCCCATTCTAGGCACATCTTTCTGAAATTTAAAAGTTTATAAAATCTACAAGTTGAAGAATGAGACACGTGTGCAACATTTGGAAATCTTTACTGAGGAAACGTTTCGCCAGCCAGTGGCTTCTTCAGTCCAGTACTGGCTGGCGAAACGTATACTCAATAAAAAATTCCAAATATTGCACAACCTTTTATCTGTGTTTGTAGAAATGGGAACTCATAATCCCTTCCCCCCTCCCTAAAAAAAATTAAAGAAAAGTTTTGGTACTTCCTGGTCCGTTGTAAAGTCACAGTTGAGCGAGACAAAAGCAAATAAGATCAGAGGACAGGTCGTAAAAAAATATGGGAAAATGGTTAGCCAAACCTTTTCAAATTTACTAGTGTTGTGATGTTGGCGTTTCATTGTGACTGAGTTGGTAATTGATGAAGAATTCTTGCGTTTTTTTTGACAAGCTTTTGTCACCCGTTTTTTCCTGTTTCCCGGAGGGTGTTTTCATTTATAATTTTCTTGAGATTTGTGAGTTTTTATTCCAGTGCGCAAATTAAGATGTCGCTTTAAATATTTCTGACACAAAAAAAAATATGATTCACAGATAATTCTAACCTAGGAGAGGATAACTTAAGACATTTCGGTCCGACTCTGACCATTGACAAGTCACACTGTGGCTTGTCATTAATCCAGGACAGAACATTAAAATGGTATACAGTACCGACAGGTTGATAAAGACACATGTGCAACAGTTATGTATCTTTATTCCGAAGCGTTTCGCCTACTCAGTAGGCTTTTTCAGTTCAGTACAGAAAAGTTTGCAGAGGCAGTAGAGATGTGAAGACGATGTAATCGTCTTCTAAGCCCAACGGTATGTTATCGCAACATAACCTTGCTCTGTGCATGAGGAGTCTGTGGAGACAAAAAACTTTATCCATAGAAGCAAAGAGGGGAATGTATGAGAGTATAGTTATGCCAGTGCTCATTTATTAGGGTGTGAAGCATGGGTGGTGAATGTTGCAACAAGGAGAAGGCTGGGGGCAGTGATATGTCGTGTATGAGGGCAATGAGTGGTGTGAATATAATGCAGAGAATCCGTAGTTTGGAGATTAGGAGGAGGTGTGGGATTACGAAAACTGTTATCCAGAAGGCTGAGGAGGGGTTATTGAGGTTTGGACATGTAGACAGGTTGGAAAAAAATAGAATGACTTCGTGAGTGTATAAATTTGTAGTGGAGGGAAGGCGGGGTATGGGTCAGCCTAAGAAGGGCTGGAGAGAGGGGGTAAAGGTTTTGTGTACAAGGGGCTTTGACTTCCAGCAAGCATGCGTGAGCATGTTAGGAGCGAATGGAGACAAATGGCGTTTAGGACTTGACGTGCTGTTGGAGTGTGAGGAAAGTAACATGTATGAAGGAATTCAGGGAAACCGGGAGGCCGGACTTGAATCCTGGACATGGGAAGGACAGTGCCTACACTCTAAAGGAGGGTGTTGATGTTGGAGTTTTATAACTGTAGTGTAAGCGCACCTCTGGCAAGACAGTGATGGAGTGAATGATGAAAGTTTTACTTTTTCTGGCCACCCTACCTTGGTGGAATATATATATATATATATATATATATATATATATATATATATATATATATATATATATATATATATATATATATATATATATATATATATAAAATGTCGTGCCGAATAGGTAAATTAAATTGCTCTTGTTATAAAAAGGTTACGTAAGCTTTCTAAGGTTTTTTTGGTACAAAATTATTAATTATTACATTAACATCAATTAAAACAATATATATTTAAACGTATAAGAGAAAATTTTAGAAAGGGCTTAATTTTAAATGAATTCTTGGTAACAGACCAGTTTTACCTATTCGGCACTAGAGAGAGAGACGCACAGAGAGACAGACATATGCACACACACACACCCAAGACAAGGGAGAGCAATAGAAGGTGACATGACCCATCTGGCAAATTTTCTGAGAATAGGGGGGTATGCAAAAGGAAGACACCGGCCAGTGAAAGTGATTTTCAAGGCAGAAGCGGCTCGAAACAGGATCCTGAAGGAGAAAGACTAAGGAAAATCTCGGTGTACCGGAGGGTGTATCTCGACCATGACAGAACATGAGAAGAAAGGTGGGAACTGAAAGAGAGGGTACAAAGGCGAAAGGAGGGAACAGAGGTGAAGATGGAGATGGACAGGCACCCCCAGACTCAGGAGGAAGATCAAATACAACCTCCCTCACAATAACCTACAGAAACCCCCCAACCAGGACAACCCCAATGCAACCAAACATTCTAACCCAAAACACACATGCCATGCCCAAGGCCCCCGCCCACCTCATTACAGACTTCACTTCCACAGCAATCACCCATAGTTCCTCGTCAGGTCTGCTACTTCCCCTACCCCAACATAATCCCCCAGGCCACAGTTCTGGAAAAGAAGTTGAAGATTTGGTACAGAAATGCAGACAGAATAACAAATAAATATGAGGAGTGGGATGAAAGAATCAAGGAGACATCCCCAGACATAATAGCACTCTCAGAAATGAAACTCGCCAGGATAACAGATGCAGTCTTTCCACCCGGTTATCAAATCCTGAGGAAAGATAGAGGGAGTTGTACTGCTCATTGAAAACCGGTGGGGATTTGAGGAAATGGATGGAATGGGCGAGAGGGACTACATAGTAGGAACAATCCAGTCTGAGGGCCATAAGGTGGTAATTGCAGTAATGTACAACCCACCACAGAACTACAGGAGGCCAAGAGAAGAATACGACGAGAGCAACAGAGTAATGGTTGACACACTAGCCGAGGTGGCCAGAAGAGCTCGCATGGGGAGAGCAAAGTTACTAGTTATGGGTGATTTCAGTCTCAAGGAGATTGGAAAAACCTGGAGCCCCATGGGTGTCCTGAAACTTTGAGAGCCAAGATGATGGATGTGGTACTGGAAAACCTCATGCATTAACATGTTAGAGACACTACCAGAGAGAGAGGTGAGGATGACCCAGCAAGACTGGACCTAGTATTCACCTTGAGTAGTTTGGGCATCGAGGATATCACATACAAATGGCCCCTTGGAGCTAGTAATCATGTGGTTCTGTGCTTTGATTACATAGTTGAGCTTCAAGTGGAGAGGGTAGCAGGAATCGGACAGGAAAACCAAACTACAAAAGGGGGGACTACACAGGCATGAGGAACTTCCTGCAAGGCGTTCAGTGGGAGAGAGAATTGGCAGGAAAACCAGTAAAAGAAATGATGGACTATTTGACAAAATGCAAAGGGGGTAGAGGAGAGGTTTGTTTCCAAGGGAAACAGAAATAGTGGGAAGATCAGAACGAGTCCTTGGTTCACCCAAAGGCATAGGGAGGCAAAAACTAAGTGCACTAGAGAATGGAAAAAGTACACAAGACAAAGGACCCAGGAAAATAGAGATTAGCCGAAGAGCCAAAAACGAATATGCACAAATAAGGGGTGAGGCTCAGCGACAATACGAAAATGACATAGCATCAAAAGTCAGGTCTGACCCGAAGGTGCTGTATAGCCACACCAGGAGGAAAACAACAGTCAAGGACCAGGTTATCAGGCTGAGGCAGGAAGTTGGGGAGTTCACAAGAAACGACCAAGAGGTATGTGAGGAGCTCAACATGAGATTTAAAGAAATATTTACAGTGGAGACAGGAAGGACTCCAGGAATTCAGAATAGAGAGGTACACCAGAAAGTGCTGGATGAAATACACACAACCAAGGAGGTGAAGAAACTGCTATGTAAACTGGATACCTCAAAGGCAGTGGGACCAGACAGCTTTCCATGGGTCCCTAGAAAGGGAACAGAGATGCTGTGTGTGCCACTAACAAAAATCTTCAACACATTCATTGAAACTGGGCAACTACCTGAGGTATGGAAGATGGCAAATATAGTCCCAATTTTTAAGAAAGGACACAGACACGAGGCATTAAACTACAGACCTGTATCATTGACGTGTATAGTATGCAAAGTCATGGAGAACATCAGGAGGAGATTGGTGGAGCACCTAGAAAGACACAAGCTTATAAACGACAACCAGCACGGTTTCAGGGAAGGAAAATCCTGTGTCTCAAACCTACTGGAGTTTTATGACAAGGTAGCAGAAGACACGAGAGGGACAGGTGGATAGACTGCATTTTCTTGGACTGCAAGAAGGCCTTCGACACAGTTCCTCACAAGAGATTAATGCAAAAGCTAGAGGATCAGGCACGCATAACAGGAAAGGCACTACTATGAATCTGAGAATATCTGACAGGGAGGCAACAACGACTCATGGTACATGACGAAGTGTCAGAGTGGGTGCCGGTGACGAGCGGGGTTCCACAGGGGTCAGTGCTAGGACCTGTGCTGCTTTTGGTATATGTGAATGACATAGCGGAAGGGATAGACTCAGAAGTATCCCCGTTTGCAGATGATGTGAAGTTAATGAGGAGAATTAAATCGGTTGAGGATCAGGCAGGACTACAAAGAGACCTGGACAGGCTACAAGTCTTGTCCAGCAACTGGCTTCTTGAATTTAATCCCGCCAAATGCAAAGTCATGAAGATCGGGGAAGGGCAAAGAAGACCGCAGACAGAGTATAGTCTAAGTGGCCAAAGATTGCAAACCTTACTCAAGGAAAAAGATCTTGGGATGAGTATGATACCGAGCACATCTGAGGCGCACATCAAGCAGATAACTGTTGCAGCATTCGGTCGTTTGGCAAACCTAAGAATAGCGTTCCGATACTTCAGTAAGGAATCGTTCAAGACTCTGTACACCATATAAGACAGGCCCATATTGGAGTGTGCAGCACCAGTTTGGAATCCGCACCTGGTCAAGCACTTCAAGATGTTAGAGAAAGTGCGAAGGTTTGCAGCAAGACTAGGTCCAGAGTTAAGGGGATTGTCCTACGAAGAAAGGTTAACCCTTTACCGGGCGTGACGACACTGGAGGACAGGAAAGTCAGGGAGGATTTGATAACGACTTATAAAATACTGCGAGGAATTGAAAAGGTGGACAAAGACAGGATGTTCCAGAGATGGGACACAAAAACAAGGGGTCACAGTTAGAAGTTGAAGACTCTTATGAGTCAAAGGGATGTTAGGAAGTATTTCTTCAGTCATAGAGTTGTCAGGAGGTGAACAGCCTAGTAAGTGACTTAGTGGAGGCAGGAACCATACATTGTTTCAAGGCGAGGTTTGATAAAGCTCATGGAGCAGGGGGAGAGAGGACCCAGTAGCAATCAGTGAAGAGGCGGGGCCAGGAGCTATGAATCGACCCTGCAACCACAAATAGGTGAGTACACACACTTGAATTTTTTCTCTACGTATCTTAAGTCTCGTGTTCACAAGTAACTGCAACAGTACCTTACAAAAGTGAATAGTATGCAACGGTAGCCAGTAATACCAATTTTTGCAATGGCGTGCAACAGGAGCCAGTGATATCAACTTGAACAGTGGAGTGCAACAGGAGCCAGCGATACCAACGTGACTAGCGCCATGAGCTTTCCCGTGTTGGCCCCAAAATAGCAGGAGCTTCCCACGGTGTGGCCACCCCGCCCTTACCTGCTGCTTCCGCCGGATGTCCTCCTCTCCAAGACGCACCTGCCCGAGTCGGACGTAGCCCTCACTGAATGCTTTCTGCCCTTTCTACTGCCTTCTCTGGACCTGACCATCACTGCTGTTTGCCCTGTTTCCTGCCTGCTCTGGACCTGACGATCACTGCTATCTGCCCTCTCTATACGTGTCCACCACTATTCTCTACTCTCTCTACTGTTCCTCACTTGACCTGACCATCACTGCTATCTGCACTCTATATCTGTGCAGGACTATTTTCTGTTCCGTCTTCTGCCTGCCTGTCTATTCCTACTGTCATTTGTCTTTACCCCTGCCTATCCTCTAGTGCCCTAACCACTGTCACCTCAATACCTGTCCACCACTACATTCTCCTTCACATTCCGTCACTTCTTTGCCTCATCTACCTGTCCGTCAGTAATGACAGAATTCATAACTTTACACAATTCATTGCTGTGATGGAAAATTACATTGGAAACATAGCTTGCTATTTTTTACCCACTGTGTAACTTTTATGTAGAATTGGGTTGCAGCACAATGCGAGTATACCTAATTTTATTCAGTAAAAAAAATCTGGCTACATATGACTGTAACAGTTATGTTGCTGTGTCGTGATTAACGGATGAAGGGTCGAGCCTGCAGCCCTACCAGCATATGAGCACGAACACACATAGAGAGAGAGAGAGAGAGAGAGAGAGAGAGAGACCTGAACAAACTGCAAGAATTATTAAGAATGTGCATGGTCATGAAAATTTGAGATGGAGAGAGGCGACCAAACACAAATTACAGCTTGAGAAACAAGAAACTACAGATATCACTCAAGGAAAAAAAGATCTTGGAGTGAACATACCACGCAACATGTCGCCAGAAGTGCAAATAAATCGATGATCTGCATTATATGCGAGGATAGCTAATCTCAAAACTACCTTCAGAAACATCAGTGAAGAATCCTTAAGAACACTACATAACCCTAACGTGGAGTACGCAGCACCAGCATAGAGCCCTCCCCTGGTCAGTTACGTAAGAAAATTAGAGCAAGTCCAAATGTCTGCACCAAGACTAGTCCCAGAGCCAAGGAATTGAGTTATGAAAAGAGACTAAAGGAAATAAACCTGACGACTTTAGAAGAAAGAAGGATTACGGGAGACATGATCACCACATGCAAGATACTCAGAGCTTTGACAGAGCACATAGAGACAGACTTTTTGATATGAGAGGCTTGAGCAGCGAGAGGTTATAGATGAAAACTAAAGACATACAAAAGCCACAAGGATGTTAGGAAATGCTATTTCAGTTTCTGGGGTTTAATATATGGGCTGTGCTAGATGACAAAGTGGCAGAAGCAAGAATAGGTACGATAGGACTCACAAGGCCATCAACCAATAAATGGCGGCACTTCTGGTTTAAGAGGCGAAGCCAGGAGCGGAGATTCGACCCCCGCAAGCACAACTCGGTGAGTACACACCTAAACACACACACACACACACATGATGCCATCTACCTACTCACCAGGTGCCTGTCAATCCCAAAACTTACCTACTTTCTGAGATGCTCCCCAGCCTTCAGCAGTCCGAAACTCAAGGAAAATGACTCTCTCCTTAAGACCATGCTAGAGAGTGTATTGAATCTTTCCCTTGAAGATGGACAGTGGTTGCAAGCCTCACTTCCGGTCAGGCTTGGGGGGCTGGAAGTACGCAGATCCTCCCAGATTGTTCTACCAGCTTTCCTATCCTCTTCTATTGCATCAAACGAGTTTATATGACAAATTTTTCCTGATAACCTCAGTGACTCGGCAGGAATACAGGACCCTAACTATTCCAGTGCCATCAATGAATGGGAGACTCTTGCTGCTCCAGCACCAAACCCTAGTGCAGGACTGGCTCACAGTCAAGCTGGGATGGCCCGATCGATGAAAAGGTGCTTGCCAACATGCTCAGGGCTGTAACATCAGTCAGGGAGACTGCCCGTCTCCAAGCTGTGAGCGCACCTCACTCCGGGGACTGCCTCCAAACAGTTCCCACATCTGCAATGGGAACGCGCCTTGATCCTAAGACCCTCCGTATTGCAGTGGCTCTGCGCAAGCGCAAGCCAACCAATATGGTCTACATGGTCTTAACTGTTCCAGAACCAAGGGCTGGCATGCAAGACACAATGAGCTCAACGACATCACAAAAAAAACCTTGCTACAGCTGCCAACAATACTCTCAACCCAGAAACCACCCCGACGGGTGGTTGGGCTTAAATAGCAACGCACTTCTTGCTGAATAAGGCAAGCGAAGATTTGTGTATGCAATAATTTCGTAAAAATCATTTTGAATCTAACGAAAAAAATATATTTCGTTGTAACTTATCTAAAACATATTTAGTTGAATTAGGCTAAATTAAATTGTGCTTGTTATAATAAGGTTAGGTAAGTTTTCTGAATTACTTTTGGTACAAAATTATTAATTTTTACATTAACATAGATATATAAGAGAAATTTTTTAGAAAGGACGTAACTTTAAATGAGTTCTTGCTGATTGACATGTTTTACTTATTGCATACAAATTTTCGCTTGCCTTATTCGGCAAGAGGGGCGTTGTTATTTAAGGTAAAATTGCAGGTTTTATCTATTCGCCACGACATATATATATATATATATATATATATATATATATATATATATATATATATATATATATATATATATATATATATATATATATATTCGCTGAAAAACACAGCGAAAACTTTCTTTAAATGTTTTCGTTCCTTCGTCCTGGTTCTAGACTGGTTCTCTGTTGACGGTGATTAATGAGGCTGTTGGTGCCTGCTACACGCAGTCCGAAGGTCTGTTGATGTTGACCATTGAGGCTGTTGGTGCCTGCTACACGCAGTCCGAAGGTCTGTTGATGTTGACCATTGAGGCTGTTGGTGCCTGCTGCACGCAGTTCAACGTAAGCACCAAACCCTCACTCATCACCAGATAAAAATAAACAACAGTTGTAAAAAGTACGCGATTTTTCACATTTCCAGTAATGAAACAGCTTTTATACTGGAATAATACGTGTCAAGTGAATTGTCACTCCAGCTGATTTTTAATTCTATGAAAAAATAAACAGAAATCTTTTTTTTTTCTGGAATGGAGCGTGATAATAGATTGGTATTAGAGGGAAGTGAGAGGTACTGTTGTTGTCACTCTTACATGGTTAACTCTCTCTCTCTCTCTCTCTCTCTCTCTCTCTCTCTCTCTCTCTCTCTCTCTCATTGTGTGTCTCTCTGTCTGTCCGTCTGTCTCTCTCATTCTCTCATTCTCATTCTGACTCTCTCATTCTCTCTCACTATTTATTTTATTCCGTTTTGTTCTGTACTCTACGAATGTGGCCTTTCAAGAAGGGCTCCTTGATGACGGTTAGATGTCTTTTGATCCAAGGAATCATAGCGACCCTCTGACCCTTGCATGAAACTTGTTGCTATTGAACCTTGATAATTGACACCCAGAAGTGGTTTAAAAAAACCAGTGATCAGCGTCCAGTGTGTTAAAGCTTTTGCTGACATCCTTGATCACCTGGCAGTAAGTAGGTACCTGGGAGGTTGATCAACTTGGCTTCAAATCACGCTACGAAGTTAGAAGTACCCTCGTAAAAAGGACTCGGATAAGTTAGGGTATATCTACAGAACGTCTTTCAGTTAACTGTAGAGTTGAAACACTTAACGTTAGATATGTTCATACCATGAAGTATCCACTCGACACTAGGCGATGTACTATCTTTAAGTAAATGTTATACGAAATGAAAAGGGCTTCGTGGGTCATCGTCCCTGCGACCTGATTCCAGACTCTCTGTTGACAGCATTATGACATGTGAACCACATCCCGACTACTCAGGAACCTCCTTCAACTTGGTTCTCCTAAGCCATGCCAGTATACACTGACCCGGCTTAGAGGAGGCCAAGATCTATGTCTAGATCTACATCTTGGCGTTCTAAGTCATGTCATTGTGTATTGACATGGCTTAAGAGGGCTTGAGAGAATCATACAAATTATCACAGTTTGGAGCATCTAACATTGCCTAGAATCATTTAGTGTTATTGTAGTCTGTGAGGTTAGAGCGACGGATTCCTGAATTCTGCAGGTCACTAGTCTATATGGTGACCTGTGGCTCGGTGATCATAACATCCGGGTTCGATTGCCGGGCATCGCGAAACCTGTGGACAAGTATTTTTAAGCATACTGTTTCTATTCAGTCACAACACCAAGATAATCTAATTGATGGTATACAGTACCGACAAGTTGATCAGTAAAACATATACGCATCAGTTGAATATCTTTATTGCCGAACGTTTCACCCGCACAAGATTCTTCGGCTGAAGAATGCAACAACACTGGTGGCAACAACTCTGGTGGCAACAACACTGGTGGCAACAACACTGGAGACAGTAGAAGTAGGTTTGACGTGATCTGTTTTTCACTCTTGGTAGGTGGTGGTCAGTCCGTCAAGCTTATGTCATAGGCATTGTGGTCCAGGTACTCGAGACATT
Source organism: Cherax quadricarinatus (assembly GCF_038502225.1). NCBI lineage: Eukaryota > Metazoa > Arthropoda > Malacostraca > Decapoda > Parastacidae > Cherax > Cherax quadricarinatus. The sequence goes on from NC_091338.1 coordinate 10,009,121, forward strand.
GGCAGAGCAGGCAGGTTAAATTTAATATCTTTATTATTCACCCCATTCCCATCCTGCGGGCGGCAGTATGAAGATTACAGAGGCCCATAATGGGCCCAGGGACTAGGTCGCGAAGTTTTGATAGCTAAACAAGTTATAGTGGTAATGAACTAACTTACATGTTTACATCTCGTTGTGAATAAATGGTTTAGAAAATTTACAAGCTGGTAAATGAGACACTTGTTCAACATTTAGATATCTTTATTCTCGAAACGTTTCGCCAGCCAGTGGCTTCTTCAGTCCAGTAAGGAAAATAACAGAAGATGAGGAATATGAGGTAATCAGTCCCTCAGCCTGGAGTCGACGTGTTCGGTCCATCAGTCTTGAGAAATGTACGGCATATGTGCAGAGAAGCAGCTTATATACTGCAGTTAGGTGAGTAGAAGCAGGAGGAGGCGGAGTCTCCAGTGAACAGTTACACTAGCGTAAGTAGGTCATGCCTGTATGTTAGACAAGAGTTGAGGAAATCCTGGTATCAAGATCCCAAGGCTGAGGGACTGATTACCTCTGGTTAAAATCGTAATGAAAGATGTCTCTTTGATTAGGGAAGAAGCAACCCCACGTGGTACTGAGGCAGTCCTGGAAGGTCCAGTATATGAATAACTCGCACATAGGAGACTGGAACATGTGATGACATTTCGATCCGACTTGGACTAGTTAATTTTCCAAGTCAGACCGAAACGTCGTCATAAGTTTGTGTATTCCAGTCACGGTATTGTGCCTTTTCTATTCTTTTCCGAAGTTCCAGTATACCAGAGGGATCTAAGTGGCTTAGTACTGGTAATAGTGAAAAAAAAACACCTGTTTCAGAACGAACTGCTCTTTGCACAATGTTTCGCCATATTTCCGTTATTACGACATTTAAATCCAACTTGACAGACTGCTGCAGCATGTTGTAATGATGACGAATACTGACGTGATCTGGAGTATTTTACACAGAACAAACGATGACCTGGACGGCGGAGCCCAGGAGGTGTATGTGTGTGTGTGTGTACTCACCTATTTGCTTACCTATTTGTGGCTGCAGGGGTCGAGTCCTAGCTCCTGGCCCCGCCTCTTCACCGGTTGCTACTAGGCCCTCTCTCTCCCCGCTCCATGAGCTTTATCAAACCTCGTCTTAAAACTGTGTATGGTTCCTGCCTCCACTACGTCATTTTCTAGGCTATTCCACTGCCTTACAACTCTATGACTGAAGAAATACTTCCTACTATCTCTCTGACTCATTTGTGTCTTCAACTTCCAATTGTGGCCTCTTGTTTCTGTGTCCCCTCCCTGGAACATCCTGTCTTTGTCCACCTTGTCTATTCCACGCAGTGTGTGTGTGTGTGTGTGTGTGTGTGTGTGTGTGTGTGTGTGTGTGTGTGTGTGTGTGTGTGTGTGTGTGTGTGTGTGTGTGTGTGAGAGAGAGAGAGAGAGAGAGAGAGAGTGAGTTCGTGTGAACGAGCGTTAATCACGTCAGTAGCCTAAGCATAGGACCCATCAACAGATGCAGCAGTAGCAACAGCAGCGGCAACAGCATCAGAAGTAGCAAAATCAACATCAGCATCAGCGGCAACATGGGGACAACAATAATAAAAAAAGACCAACACACGGAAGGAGACATACATAAAATGTTCAGCTTGGCTGGCGGAAAACAAACACATGAAAGCTGCTGGCAGCTAGGCAACGGGGAAGACTGGGAGTGGCCCGCGTGGCGGACACATATAGCTTGAGGAAGACCCTGCCAACACCAGCCTCCTTCCCCTGCCACCACCACTGCCGCCTTCACCTGCGTCTACAGCCTCCGGCCTCGAATCTCAGCTGTCTTGGACTTTCTCGCAGCAGCAGCAACAGCAGCTGTCTATATCCCGGCATCAGCTGCCCCGTGTTTGTCTTGAAGCTGCAGTTTTTGTCATTGGTTTTCAACTGCGGCCGACGGGCAAGCGAGCATCTCAGCAGGAAGGGTTCCTGAGCCCTCACCTGCCTCCCCCCTTATACCTAGGGAAGCACTGTGGCACGGGGAAATTCTTCATGGTGGGTATGTTGCTGCCTTGGATGTGACACTGTTGTGTTGCCTTGTGTTGCTTCTATGTGGTTCTGTGTCTAGTGTGTCACCTCTCTGTGGTTCTGTGCGAGTGTGTCACCTCTATGGTTCTGTGTCGTGTGTCGTTTCTCTGTGGTTCTGTGTCGAGTGTGTCACTCTGTGGTTCTGTGTCGAGTGTGTCACCTCTGTGGTTCTGTGTCGTGTGTCGTTTCTCTGTGGTTCTGTGTCGAGTGTGTCACTCTGTGGTTCTGTGTCGAGTGTGTCACCTCTGTGGTTCTGTGTCAGCACTGCTGTTACATAACTCAGATGCATAGTATTAGTTGATTTACGTAAGTCAAACTGGTATGTGTACAATACTCGCAATGAATTAAAAAAATCTCTAAATCTCAAAAAATAACGAATAACTGTCAAGGGAAGTATGAACTGAGGCATATTTGTCGTACCGACGCGTGTATTTGTCGTACCCACACTTGTATTTAACATATCCACACTTGTATTTGATGTATCTACACTCGTAATACAATCAGTTGTATTAGGTCAGCTTGGCCAGGGTCAGAAGCACGCAAATTCAATTTCAAATCAGTGAGATGAGGCGAAACTTAACTCGTTACCAAGAGGTTATTTTCCATCCGTAGGGATGGAAAATAACCTCCCATTCACCTAGCCAGCTAGTTCGTAAGCCAATCCGATAGTTACCCTCTTAGCCAGCCAGCCAGCCAGTCAGTTACCCAAGATAGCGCACTTCTCCCTCCTACTGGCTGTCACACTACCTCTCACTCTTTTTTGTCCCATTTCAACCTTGCCATTAGTAGAGGTCTCCGGTAGAGGCCTCCAAAAATATATTTTCGTGTCTGGTATCTCGGTGGGTGGGGGATGAATCGTCACTCCTGCAGAACGACTTACGCTTGAAGTGACCTCATGGCTCTTGATGTTCATGATGCTCTTCCAGCTTAAAAAGTGGCGAAAAGCTCTGAATACCCTACGTTGCTAAGAGTTTAGTTCCTAGGGCTTGTGTGCATCCATATACTACCGTTCAAAGGATAGATATGGGGTGCACAACAATCTAGCCTCTTCAGCGGGAAAAATCTAATCTGTAATACCCCTCAATGGAGGTTTCTTGACGCTGGTGAGGGGGCTCTTGATCTAGGGAATTGGATCTGTGCTTCACTTCCCAGAATTGAGCCTAAAATCCTTCCATCCCCCTCCCCACCACAGGCGCTGTATAATCCCTACGGGTTTATACGGGTTAATAATCTATAATAATGTTGGTGGAATCACCAACAATGTTAGGTCAAAGTACAGAAGTGCAACTAATGCGACATTTTAGTGTGGCAACGTTTCACTCTCCAGGAGCTAATGGCTTGACAAAGCTACTGGAGAGCGAAACGTTACCTCAGTAAAATGTCATTAGTTGCCCACGTGTCCTTTTACCTAAAATCTAATTTCATCTTGGTGGGCGGGTCGAGAACCCATAACACTGGCTTAACTTGCCGTTGTTTTCATCCCTCCTACGATGGGTACACTTACCGTAGTGGTTGGGTTTTAACAACCAGATCACCTAAGACACCAACCACCAATTTCCCGATCTTTCCTTTCCTTCAAGAGGTTTCTTGTTCTCAGCCTATGAAATGGAAAGAGTTGTGAATATTGGGAACCTGCCAACGTATCAATACGAGTGATATCGGCCTAAAAGTGAATATCAGTATCGGCATAACTTTTACTATCGTCGTGTCCCATATAAATGTTTTATCGAATTTAAGTAGAGAGAGAGAGAAAGAGCGAGCCAGCCAGAAGTTAAGTCAGGTAATTAGGAAATGAGGAGACAGCCAATTACAGGTCAAGAAAAACGTGTTTTAAACATGATGACATTTCCTCTACGTTTCATCCTTTTCTCTTCGTCCTCCTCTCATCTCTCCTCCTCCTCTTCTCTCACCACCATTCTCTCTTCATTTTCCTTCTTATCTCATCTTTTTTTCTTATCTTCTCTCATCTTTCGTCTTTACTGTTTATTCTCCCTTCATCTTCTATCTTCATCTTCCTTCTCTCCTCATCTTCATTCTCTTATCTTTTTTCTCTTCTCTCTTCTTTCTTATCTCTTCCTCAGCTTTTAAAAATTATTCCAGAGAGTAAATAAAAGTTGCCAGGTTCTGAGGAAGATCCTTGGCATAGGAATTAAGAATGATGTAACTGTCGTATACATCCCCACCCCGACGCTCCTCTGATATCACGCCTCTATAGACTTCTTATGGAGAGGTTTGTGAAGGATCATGTTTTCCAGATATCAGTAGCGTCACAACACTCCGTGCTAGAGTAAACGATGACATCGCAGAAGTCACACCGATATGTTGACCAATACGTGGATTTTCGAGGGCGTGTTACAGACCACTAGAGGTGCACAAGTTGAGGTTTCCTGGATTAGGCAACGTTGAAGCCGCATAAAAACTCTTTTGGATCAGTTGTCACTTTCAGAAAAACGTGCAATTTCATACCCGTTACCCTTTCGTTATAAGAAAAATTTGAAATGGGGGGGGAAAAAGGACTTTGTGTACCCCATATATATATTGAGAGCTACATCTATTTCATGAGTAAAATGGATAGATACATCTACTTCAGAGTCGTGTGACACGTAAGTGACATATCTGCTCTAGAAGATAATACAGAGGGTTTATCAGCTTCAGAGAGTTATATTGAGGGTCACAGCTATCTCGGATGGATGTGATAAGGGCTACTCTTGCCTCTGGTGATCCTAATAAGGGCTACTCTTGCCTCTGGTGATCCTAATAAGGGCTACTCTTGCCTCTGGTGATCCTAATAAGGGCTACTCTTGCCTCTGGTGATTCTAATAAGGGCTACTCTTGCCTCTGGTGATTCTAATAAGGGCTACTCTTGCCTCTGGTGATCCTAATAAGGGCTACTCTTGCCTCTGGTGATCCTAATAATTGCTACTCTTGCCTCTGGTGGTCTAATAAGGGCTACTCTTGCCTCTGGTGATCCTAATAAGGGCTACTCTTGCCTCTGGTGATCCTAATAAGGGCCACTCTTGCCTCTGGTGATCCTAATAAGGGCTACTCTTGCCTCTGGTGATCCTAATATGGGCTGCTCTTGCCTCTGGTGATCCTAATAAGAGCCACTCTTGCCTCTGGTGATCCTAATAAGGGCCACTCTTGCCTCTGGTGATCCTAATAAGGGCCACTCTTGCCTCTGGTGATCCTAATAAGGGCTACTCTTGCCTCTGGTGATCCTAATATGGGCTACTCTTGCCTCTGGTGGTCCTAATAAGGGCTACTCTTGCTTCTGGAGGTCCTAATATGGGCTGCTCTTGTCTCTGATCCTAATAATTGCTACTCTTGCCCCTGGTGATCTCAGTAAGGGCTACTCTTGCCCCTGGTGATCTCAATAAGGGCTACTCTTGCCTCTTGTGGTCTCAATAAGGGCTGTTCTTGCCTCTTGTGGTCTCAATAATGGCTACTCTTGCCTCTGGTGGTCTCAATAAGGGCTACTCTTGCCTCTGGTGGTCTCAATAAGGGCTACTCTTGCCTCTGGTTGTCCTAATATGGGCTACTCTTGGCTCTGGTGGTCTCGATAACGGCTATTCCTGCCTCTAGTGGTCCTGATAAGGGTTTGCGTATTCAGTGTTTAGGTTCACTCTGTGGCTCATTAAGTTTGTGGATTCACTCGTCGAGTTAACTGTATTCTCTCACTAGTGTATCTGATAGATTTACTACTATTGTATCTTCGAAAACAACGATATTAGATCTTACAAAGGTGCTCCACATCTGTGTTGGGGACGTTACAGAGGTGCTCCACACCTGCTATGCTGGGGACCCTGCAGAGGTGCTCCACACCTGTGTTGGGGACGTTACAGAGGTGCTCCACACCTGTGTTGGGGACGTTACAGAGGTGCTCCACACCTGTGTTGGGGACGTTACAGAGGTACTCCACTCTTGGCTTGGGATACCCTGTAGCATTCTTTTGTTCTCTTGAAAGAAGCCAGCTCTCTCTCTCTCTCTCTCTCTTTCTCTCTCTCTCTATCTGTCTCTCTCCCTCTCTCTCTCCCTCTCTCTCTCTCCCTCTCTCTCTCTCTCTCTCTCTCTCTCTCTCTCTCTCTCTCTCTCTCTCTCTCTCTCTCTCTCTCTCTCTCTCTCTCTCTCTCTCTCTCTCTCTCTCTCTCTCTCTCTCTCTCTCTCTCTCTCTCTCTCTCTCTCTCTCTCTCTCTCTCTCACGAGAAAGGAAATGACAGTCGAAGGTTCGTGAACTGGGTTATATGCGATATACATTTCCCATCCTTCTGCTCCCCCCTTGTTCTGTTTCTCTTGTATCGTGTCATTCACTCCCCTAGTCGCCCTTTGTTCCCTCCCTCTCGTTCCCTCCCACTCGTCTCCCCTCGTTCCCTCCCACTCGTCTCCCCTCGTTCCCTCCCACTCGTCTCCCCTCATTCCCTCCCACTCGTCTCCCCTCATTCCCTCCCACTCGTCTCCCCTCGTTCCCTCCCGCCCTCGTCTCATCCATCACCGGCATCCTTTTACTTCCCTTCCTGTATCTCCTTCTCCCTTTATTTTCCATCCCTTTTCACCCTTTCCCGTCATTTCTTCCCTTTATCCTCTCCATATTCTCCCCCACTCTCCCTCTTCACTTTTTTTTTCATCTAACACTTAAACGCTTTACAAGATTAAGGATCAGAGTTCCTTTTTTTTTTGCAAACTAAAATTACTCTCTCTCTCTCTCTCTCTCTCTCTCTCTCTCTCTCTCTCTCTCTCTCGCATTCTTAAAAAAATATTTTCTGATGTTTAGGGAAAACTATAATTCAGAGTTTTAGGAAGAACTTTTATTAATATTTGGGCAACATTTAGTTTAGGTAAACTATCGCTGGTCAGTTTACAGTTTCTCTTGTCAACAAAACAATGTCTAGTAGTGTCCTCAGCAGTGCTGAATGTGTTCTGCTGCTGGTGTGGCTCTTTTTTAATGTACCTGTATATGTTGATGCACTTTGTATGTCTGTATTTGCCGGCTGGTGTACACATGTCAGTGACACATATGCAACAGTTAGGTATCTTTATTGTGAAACGTTTCGCCTACACAGTAGGCTTCTTCAGTCAAGTACAGAAAAGTTGACTGAAGAAGCCTACTATGTAAACAAAACATTCACTACCTAACTACTTATCTGTTATATATCTTACTAACAACCTGTCGGTATTTTATACCATTTTAATGTTCACACATGTCAGTGTTGCTGCCTTGTTTACGTCTGTTTGCTGGCTGTGTTGCTGCGGTGTGTGTGTGTGTGTGCGCGCGCGCGCGCACCTGTTTTTTATACATAACATATTGGAACGTGAATAAAAATTTATTACCTTTGATCCTTGACTTATGCAACACGATCCAGTGTGGTAGTCGAAGCTTACATATTAATCTATAGTAGTATATTTTTAAGCTCAAAATATCAACAGTTTAAGTCCGAAGGATTACATAGCCACATTACAACTAAACCCAGTTCTAAATTTTTATATAACAGGTGAATTGTCCCTCCAATACAATATACTCCTTGGGATGTTGAATATAAGTGTACCTTATACTCTCCTAAGATGTCAAGCTTACGTCGTAAAAATCTTTAAAACATCCCAGTCAAGCTTAATTAAACACTTTGGTCAGCTGCGCAGAAGACTCGTATAGTGGTCTGTCGTTCAGCTTTGATGGAAATGGATAGGTAATTTTGAAGTGGTCATTCCCTCAAAAATTACCTCTACGTTTCTTTCAACACCTAGCCACTAAACACCTCAAAATGTTCTTCAGCTATCTCTGGTGTATTTAGTCGCCTTTGTATTGGAGTGAAGAAGTCTGCTGCGAAGGCGAAGCGTTTAGGAAATAAAGTGCTGCACAGTGTTTTATTGTATAGTTGTCGTATTGTACACCAGCAAAAAAATAACCGAACACCGTTACTCTTCTCAGTCGGGCAGCTAGAACCTCTGCTTCGTATCCTCTCTCCCCTCGTATTATCTGTTTCTCCCCTCGTATTATCTCTCCTCGCATTCTCTGTCTCTTTTCGTACTGTCTTTCTCCTCGTAGTTGCTCTCTCCTTGTATTATCTCTCTTTGTGTCATCTCTCTTATGCTTTTTTCTTTTCATTAAAAAAAATTTAATTGGTCTCTGCAAAGATTCGTTTGTTTTGGTTCCTCGTTAGTGTGTTCCTCGCCATGAGGAGAAGGCAAGAGAAAGTCTGTTTAGAATTTTTTCTATAATGCAGTAGACTCACAGACTGATACAAAAAGACTCAGACACGCAGCCAGGTAAACAGCATGACAGGCAGACAGACAAGTGGATAGACCATTAAGCAGAGACGTGCGGAAGTAACCAGTAGGTAAGCAGGCACAGACAGCAGGCAAGTGAGCACACAGCTTTGCAGAGGAGCAATAAAAGCAGACAAGCAGGAAGACATTCAAACACAGACTGGCAGACACTCGTTGTCCCGAGTTCTAGTGTGTAGCACAAAGGGAAGTTGTTAGGACGGGTTAAGGAGCCAGGGATGGGGAAGAAGTCAAGTAAAACCTAATGGGGAGAAAGTTAAAGCTGGGAGACTGTGTGATGAGGGAGGATGGTGCGTACATTACGATGTGTCGATGCTCAATTTGCCATTTTCATGGAAGATTAAGTATCATTGGAGAGAATATAAAATTTACGATATGGGAAAAAGGGACAAAGGTGCGTTATAATGGGATCATTTACTGACAACGTTTCGCCCACACACTGGGCTTCATCAGGTCACAAACGGATCTGTTCTAGAGAGAGAGATGAATCTGAATCTTCATCACAATGTTCTCTCTCTCTCTCTCTCTCTCTCTCTCTCTCTCTCTCTCTCTCTCTCTCTCTCTCTCTCCCTCCCTCCCTCCCTCCCTCCCTCCCTCCCTCCCTCCCTCCTTTTCCATCCCTCCTTTTCCATCCCTCTCCCTCTCCTCATAGTCTGACTTTATAAAGCCCACTGTATGAGCGAAACGTTGTCAATAAAGAATCTCGTTTTATAATGCATTTCTGTCTCCAAATTAAATAAAATTAAATAAAGTAACTTTTTTTTCTTTTATAATCTAATAAATTTTAAAGCATAATACACGCACTAAAAAAAAAAAGAAAAAAAAAGGCAGATGTCATAAAAAGACATTAGAATCACTCATCCAAATTTTAATGTGGCATTTAAAAACGGGGTGGGGTGGGAGTGTCATTTTTCTTTTAAAATCTCGTTTTCTGTGCCATTCCGTGCGGCCCTTACAACATACCCTAATTATTTCGGTTCAGCTCCGCTAACTTCTTTGTGCTACTACTGCTGACAAAAACTGGCTCGTGGATCGATGGGGAACTCCTAAAATCTCCCAGAGACTCGCCCTGCCCCCTCCATACAGGCGAGAATCAGGTCCCTGAAAGAAATCGCTTCTGCTGTCTTCTGGTAAGACTTGTGCTGTCCGCTCCAGTGTGCGTGTCACCACCCAAGACGCAATCAGTTTTTTTCAGATTCAAAATATCAGAGGTTCAGGCGTTTGGTATTTCCCTATTTTGCTGGTTCATGTATTTAGCGTGTTCTCCTGAAGACAATGCAATTGTTTTCTCCGTTACAATGTATTTTTCTTGAGTTTTGGGTTACAGCAATAACCCTGAAGAATGATTTTCGCTTTTCCCTAGAGCTTCGTTTTCTTTAGATTCCCAGAATGTTAGTTTTAGGAGTGAGAAAAAAGTGTGTGTAATGAACAGCCAAAGTTTTAACCACAACAAGAAATAAAACTACAACCACACTAGTTACAACAACTACAACCAAAACTACAACTACAACAACCAAAACTACAACTACAATAACCAAAACTACAACTACAATAATCAAAACTACAACTACAATAATCAAAACTACAACTACAATAATCAAAACTACAACTACAACAACCAAAACTACAACTACAATAACCAAAACTACAACTACAATAATCAAAACTACAACTACAATAATCAAAACTACAACTACAATAACCAAAACTACAATCACAACAATAACCAAAACTATAGCCACATCAATAATTGAAACGCTGATCTGTTGACAATGTAAGAAAACCATGACAGTTTCTCACAAAAAGAAATGAAGCTCAGTTGAAGATTAGTGAAGCTTCAGTTGCAAAGTGCGCAGACACAGGCGCAAAGTTGCCGCAGAACACCGACAGAAAGATTTAAATCTTGACCGCTACTATTTTTTTGGAGGGGGAGAGAAATTTGATCCAATGAATCTCTCTCTCTCTCTCTCTCTCTCTCTCTCTCTCTCTCTCTCTCTCTCTCTCTCTCTCTCTCTCTCTCTCTCTTGCTACCAAGTGTCGAACATGTCTGAACATGAATACAAACACACAGATGCGAGGGAGCAAATTGTCACTTGTTGTTTTCTACTGAATGTCGTTGGTCACTTTAAAGTGCCACTTTAAGTGGCTCCAGAAGGCAGCCACACTTTTATTTCATCTTAAGCTACTAAGTACCCTTTCAAGGTAAGATATGTAGTGGTAGCAGTAGTTGTAGGTTAGTAAGGGTAGTTGTAGCAACAATATAGTGGTAGATGCAGTAGTAATAGTATTAGGAAAGATGGTAGTAACGATAGTTGTAGTAATAGTAGTAGTTCCAGTGATGGTAGGTGTAGTAATAGTAGTATCGTAGATGTTGTAATAGTATTAGCAATACTAAGTGTAGTAACTATAGTAGCACTAGTAGTACATTAAGTAGTAGTAATAGCAGTAGTGGTACGTAGTAGTAGCACTAATGGTACTTGTAGAAATAGTAATAGGAGCAGTAAGTGTTAGGTGTAGCAACAGTAGTATTTGCTTCAGCCTTGAAAACTTATAATTAGGTCTGTTATTGGTAAAGTGAAGACGGACATCTCTTAGCAATCCAGTTATTATTTTTATGAGTTTAGGAGGCCATGTTCGTCATTTAAAAGGATGTAACTAAGGTCGTGGTAGGTGTAGTAATACCAGCATTGTAAGTGGTGCTAGGTGTAGTAATACCAACATGGTAAGTGGTGGTAGGTGTAGTAATACCAGCATGGTAAGTGGTGGTAGGTGTAGTAATACCAGCATGGTAATTGGTGGTAGATGTAGTAATACCAGCATGGTAAGTGGTAGTAGGTGCAGTAATACCAGCATGGTAAGTGGTGGTAGGTGTAATACAAGCATGGTAAGTGGTGGTAAGCGTAATACCAACATGGTAAGTGGTGGTAGGTGTAGTAATACCAGCATGGTAAGGGGTGGTAGGTGTAGTAATACCAGCATGGTAAGTGGTGCTAGGTGTAGTAATACCAACATGGTAAGTGGTGGTAGGTATAGTAATACCAGCATGGTAAGTGGTGGTAGGTGTAATAATACTGGCATGATAAGTGATGGTGTAATACCTGCTTGGTGAGTGGTGGTAGGTGTAATAATACTAGTATGATAAGTGGTGGTAGGTGTAGTACTACCAGCATGGTGAGTGGTAGTAGGTGTAGTAATACCAGCATGGTAAGTGGTGGTAGGTGTAATACTAACATAAGTGTTGGTAGGTGCAGTAATACCAGCATGGTAAGTGGTGGTAGGTATAGTAATACCAGCATGGTAAGTGGTAGGAGGTGCAGTAACACCAGCATGGTAAGTGGTGGTAGGTGTAGTAATACCAACATGGTAAGTGGTGGTAGGTGTAGTAATACCAGCATGGTAAGTGGTGGTAGGCGTAGTAATACCAGCATGGTAAGTGGTGCTAGGTGTAATACTAACATGGTAAGTGGTGGTAGGTGTAGTAATACCAGCATGGTAAGTGGTAGGTGTAATACTGGCATGATAAGTGATGGTGTAATACCTGCTTGGTGAGTGGTGGTAGGTGTAATAATACTAGCATGATAAGTGGTGGTAGGTGTAGTACTACCAGCATGGTGAGTGGTAGGTGTAGTAATACCAGCATGGTAAGTGGTGGTAGGTGCAGTAATACCAGCATGGTAAGTGGTGGTAGGTGCAGTAATACCAGCATGGCAAGTGGTGGTAGGTGTAATACTGGCATAAGTGGTGGTAGGTGTAGTAATACTAGCATAAGTGGTGGTAGGTGTAGTAATACTAGCATAAGTGGTGGTAGGTGTAATACTAGCATAAGTGGTGGTAGGTATAGTAATACCAGCATGGTAAGTGGTGATAGGTGTAGTAATACTGGCATGATAAGTGGTGGTAGGTGTAGTAATACTAGCATGGTAAGTGGTGATAGGTGTAGTAATACTGGCATGAAAAGTGGTGGTAGATGTAGTAGTACCAGCATGGTAAGTGGTGGTAGGTGTAGTAATACTAGCATGATAAGTGGTGGTAGGTGTAGTAATATTAGCATGATAAGTGGTGGTAGGTGTAGTAATACCAGCATGGTGAGTGGTGGTAGGTGTAGTAATACTAGCATAAGTGGTGGTAGGTGCAGTAATACCAGCATGGTAAGTGGTGGTAGGTGCAGTAATACCAGCATGGCAAGTGGTGGTAGGTGTAGTAATACTAGCATGATAAGTGGTGGTAGGTATAGTAATACCAGCATGATAAGTGGTGGTAGGTGTTGTAATACCAGCATGGTAAGTAGGTAGAGTAATACCAGCATGGTAAGTGGTGGTAGGTGTAGTAATACCAACATGGTAAGTGGTGGTAGGTGTAATACTAGCATAAGTCGTGGTAGGTGCAGTAATATCAGCATGGTAAGTGGTGGTAGGTGCAGTAATACCAACATGTTAAGCGATGATAGGTGTAGTAATACTGGCATGATAAGTGGTGGTAGGTAGAGTAATACCAGCATGGTAAGTGGTGGTAGGTGTAGTAATACCAACATGGTAAGTGGTGGTAGGTGTAATACTAGCATAAGTCTTGGTAGGTGCAGTAATACCAGCATGGCAAGTGGTGGTAGGTGTAGTAATACTAGCATGATAAGTGGTGGTAGGTATAGTAATACCAGCATGATAAGTGGTGGTAGGTGTAGTAATACTAGCATGATAAGTGGTGGTAGGTATAGTAATACCAGCATGATAAGTGGTGGTAGGTGTTGTAATACTGGCATGATAAGTGGTGGTAGGTGTAGTAATACTAGCATAAGTGGTGGTAGGTGTAGTAATACTAGCATAAGTAGTGGTAGGTGTAGTAATACTAGCATAAGTGGTGGTAGGTGTAATACCAGCATGGTAACTGATGATAGGTGTAGTATGTAGTAATACTGGCATAAGTGGTGGTAGGTGTAGTAATACCAGCATGGTGAGTGGTGGTATGTGTAGTAATACCAGCATGGTAAGTGGTGGTAGGCGTAGTAATACTAGCATAAGTGGTGGTAGGTGTAGTAATACCAACATGTTAAGCGATGATAGGTGTAGTAATACTGGCATGGTAAGTGGTGGTAGGTGTCATACTAGCATGATAAGTGTAGGTGTAGTATTACCAGCATGATTAATGGTGGTAAGTGTAGTAATACTAGCATGATTAGTGGTGGTAGGTGTAGTAATACTAGCATAAGTGGTGTTAGGTGTAGTAATACTAGCATAAGTGGTGGTAGGTGTAGTAATACTGGCATGATAAGTGGTGGTAGGTGTAGTAATACTGGCATGATAAGTGGTGGTAGGTGTAGTAATACTGGCATAAGTGGTGGTAGGTGTAGTAATACTAGCATAAGTGGTGGTAGGTGTAGTAATACTAGCATAAGTGGTGGTAGGTGTAGTAATACCAGCATGGTAAGTGATGATAGGTGTAGTAATACTGGCATAAGTGGTGGTAGGTGTAGTAATACCAGCATGGTAAGTGGTGGTAGTTGTAGTAATACCAGCATGGTGAGTGGTGGTAGGTGTAGTAATACCAACATGGTAAGTGGTGGTAGGCGTAGTAATACCAGCATGGTAAGTAGTGGTAGGTGTAGTAATACCAGCATGGTAAGTGGTGGTAGGTGTAGTAATACCAGCATGGTAAGTGGTGGTAGGCGTAGTAATACCAGCATGGTAAGTGGTGGTAGGTTTAGTAATACTAGCATAAGTGTTGGTAGGTGTAGTAATACTAGCATGATTAGTAGTGATAGGTGTAATAAAGAGGTTAGGTTTATAGTCTACAATCTACTTGCTCCTGTTCTACGAAAACTTGACTTGGTGTGTTTGAGGTAGCGTGGCCGGAGGGCGGGAAGACAGCCTTCTTTATTTTTACTTAACTATCCTCGCCTCAGCTGTCTTGAGACGTGAAGCAGCGGCAGTGAGAGGTCATGTATTTCTCAGCAGATAACAGTAATATTGATCAAAACAATGTACTATATATCTTTCCAATTCTCTAAAATATATAGTATATATATTTCTGCACATAACGTTTCCTAACTCCTTCTTCACTCTTTTCCGCTTTCCCTTCCTATCGTTTCTCCCTTCCTCTCTTTCGTTTATTCCCCCTTGCCTCTCCCTCTCTCCTCTCTTCTTTCCCTGGGGAGGAGGCGAAGGTTCTGAGCACCTCCGGAGTACCTCTGCTGCTCTCTCAGCCATGCAGCCCGGAAACTCTGCCTCGTATTATCTCTCTCCTTATTTTTTTCTTCTCTTCATTAAAAAAATCTAATCGACCTTAGCAAAGATTCAAGTGTGTTTTGGTGCCTCGTTAGCGTGTTGCTCGTCTGCAGCAGGAAGCAGGAGAAGCTCATTTGGGAAATGAGGATTTGTAATGCAGCAGACACACGGGAGCGTAGACAGGCAGGTAAGCATATAGGTAGGCAGAGAGGCAGGTAGGAAGGCACAAGAGTAGGCAGGATGGCAGACAGGCAAGTAAGTAGACAGACAAATAGATACAACTGTAAGCACGTAGTAGACTGACAGAAACAGGCAACAGGAAGAACAGGCAGACACAGGCAACAGCCAGGCAGGTTACCAGATAGGTCGGCAGACCAGGAAGTGGGAAAAGCGAGCAGGTTAGGTGACACAGGTAGACAGACATACACTTGCAGGCAGACAGTCGGCTGCCCGTCTGTGTGGTACAGAGGGAGGTTGTTAGGACGGGTTAAGGAGCCAACGGTCGGAAAGGAGCCAAGTAAAACCTAATGGGGAGAAAGTTAAAGCTGGGAGACTGTGGTGAGGGAGGATGATGCAAGTGATCAAAACATTGATTAAAGAATACATGAGAGAGAAGGATAACACGGCGCTACTGACTGCAACAAAAACTCTGCACATTTTAATGCAGTATTTGAAAAGGAGAATGTTGTCTTTAAAACTGCGTTTTCTATACTGTTCCATGTCAGAGTTGAAGCCCATCCTTAAATAAACAGAAGGATGATTTATTTAATAGTACTTGCGTGTAAGGTTAGTAACTTATGATAACCCATTGAAAGTTATTGTGTCTGGCTTATTTCCACTGGAGTCCTTGGACCCCAATGGAAATAAGTCACTCTGTCTGACTTTTTTGGGTTATCCCAGGTTCTCTACACATCTGCTGCTATGTATGATAATTCTATGTAACTGTATTTGTGTATACCTGAATAATCTTACTTAATGATCCTCTTCCCCAGGATGCGACCCACAACAGTCGGCTAACACCCAGGTACCTACTTACTGCTAGATGAACAGGAGGCACCATGTGTATGAAAACTTGTCCATGGTTTCCACTTATCTGGAAATCGAACGTGGCATTCCTCAAGTGTGAGCAAGAAACGCTACCACTTGAGCCACGAGCCATGTCCAAATCTAAAAGAATATATTTATCATTCTTTCACATCGCCTCCGTTCACTAACATCTTCATTCGTCCACAGCAACCAACACTATCTCACAGATCGATGAGAAACTCCTAAAATCTCTTGAGATTTGCTTCCCTCACACAGGCGAGAATTGCCTCCCTGGACGGAGCGGATGGATGTCTTGTTATGTTTGATCTTAGGCTGCCCTCTTGCTCTTACCTACTTTAAGGGAGTTTAGTTGATAAACACACAAGCAACAATTAGATAGTAGCTTTCTTTTAATTGTCTGATCAGATAAAGCCTCTTGTGTGTCGTAATCCACCACAGGTCGTCGGTGCTTCTACTCTGTCTACTGTTAAACTACGAGGGATGTTTGCGTTCCATGTGGCCCTATTTTTTCCTTCCCATTGAAAAACAATTGGTTATAATACATAGCCATAATTTTAAAAGGATGGACCAGTAAGCCAGCGGAAGGGCTCGGTCAGATGACCAAAAGCTTCAGCTACGGGTCATCATATGACTAAGATCCGCGTCAGGAAACACTTCTCCTGTTACCTGGCAAACCTTGCCTAACCTAACCTTAGTATTATGCTGTCATTGTGGCATCAAGCCACGTGGATTTTAGATTTTTTTTAGACCATGAAGACAGTGAAAAATGCATATAAAATTATTACTGCATAAGAACAGAGAGGCCAACTCGATGATAAAAAAAAATGTATGTAATAGAGGGGATGTAATAGAAACTCTTCTATTACATCCCCTCTTCACTTCTCTTTTCATTTCTCTCCAAGTGATATTTCTCTGATACCTGTTGTTCATTGCCAACATCAACAGTCTGTTGAAGAGGGTATCATTGTAAGGGCGAAATACATAGTACTAGTAATTTCTCTATTAGCGTTTCCGGAGGAGCCGTACAACGCCTGGGGATTGGTAGGGAATCAGGTTCGATACGAGGAAGAGGAAGACAGCTCCACATCCTATGCCTGACGCAAGGCGACCCCAGAATAAAGCATAAGAAAGCTATACTGGAAAATTAATAATAATGTTGAGACATTGATTTGTTGACAGCGCAAGAATCCTTGACAAATGTACACAAAAACATTTGCAAAAGTTCAGTTGAAATGTAGCAAAGCGTAACCCCCCCCCCCCCACTAGAGAGAGAGAGAGAGAGAGAGAGAGGGAGGACGCTGAAAAGCAAAATTATATTTTTGAAGGCTACGATTTTTGGGAGTCAGTGCGACCAGTTTTGTTCAGTGAATCTCTCTCTCTCTCTCTCTCTCTCTCTCTCTCTCTCTCATATCTGGCACTGGTACCTTGGGTGACTCCTGTCCCGCCTTGCCTCACTCACACACAGAGACATTTTTTAAGACATTGTTAAATAGAGCACTTATACACTAAAAGAAAGCTGACCCCGTGCTGCCTTCTCTGTGACCCCGTTCTGCCTTCTCTGTGACCCCGTTCTGCCGTCCATATAACCCCATGCTGCCTTTTGTGTGATCCCATGCTGCCATTTATGTGACCCCGTGCCTCCATCTGTGTGACTCCGTGCTGCCTTCTCTGTAACCCTGTGGTGCTGTCAGTCGCTGCAAAAGTAACTGGAGAGGATGTATATTTTTGCCCATGACTACCTCGACCACTCTAATTCTTGGAATGCTGTTGTGTACCTGCACATGTCTTATTATTCTCTCTCTCTCTCTCTCTCTCTCTCTCTCTCTCTCTCTCTCTCTCTCTCTCTCTCTCTCTCTCTCTCTCTCTCTCTCTCTCAGTGAAAAAGTGACAAACGCAGCTTAATGGAATCCTTTGTTGACATCGTTTCGCTCACATTCTCTCTCTCTCTCTCTCTCACACACACACACACACACACATGCAGTAGGCATTATCAAGTCACAAACAAGGCCACTGTGTGGGCGAAACGTTGCCATTAAAGAACTGCATTATACTGCATTAGTCTCGTTTTTTCCCTCCACCATTCTAGACAAAAACACAAGTATACTGAACGAAGTTTCAGTGGGAAAACGTTTTGCTTTAAGTAGAAACATTTTTCAAGTTACGACGTCAAAAATCAAGATTAAATTAGATTTCTAATTTAGTTTTAGTGCCAAAAAAAATCCATCATGATAATTCTCCTCACTCTATTAACCGGTCAAAAAAAATTTCCGAAAGAATTTATGTCTAGGAGAATTAGGTTAATTTGAGATCCCTGAGTACAAATAAGAACATAACCGTCTCTTCGTCTGATTTTAATCTGTTTCGTTAACGATGGCAGCCGCTTTGTGGGGCACCATGACGTGAGAACGATGGTGCTAAGGTATTTATTACAGCATTGATCACTGTACTTGGACTGTACCTGGGTGAAGACAGACACAAGTAGCAGAACAAGCTCTAAGCCATGGCGTCGTTTCGCCCTGTGTTGGGCATTTTTTTATTAAGTTTATAAAGAGCTTGATTTGTTTATATGTGGCTCTGTCATTCTACTTGTTGGCAATGTAGCACTTCATTCAGTAAGTATACCTCAAGTATTAGGGAGTATATATCAAGTATCATTGAATATACCTCGAGTATCAGGGCATATACCTCAACTATCAGGAAATATACCTCAGGTATCAAGCAATATACCTCAAGTATCAGGGAGTATATCTCATCGGTTAGTATGCCTCAGGCATCAGGGAGTAGGTTGTCTTTCTGGCTACCCCATCCCCTGAATCACTCTGACTTAATGTCTCACGTCAATAAAACCTAAACAAAATCCTCTATTGAATCAGCATCCCCCTCTCCCCCCTCCCCCCATCCCCCTCTCCCCTCATCCCCCTCCCCCTCCCCCCTCATCCCCCCCCCCCAAAAAAAAAAAAAAAAAAAAAAAAAACTTTTGGTACATTCACGACAAGTCGCCATGGATTGCCATGCTGGGTTCCTCTACCTTGCGCAGAAATCGCAGACCAGCACGTGCCTGATAACAGCTCGGGGCTGTAATCTGGCTGCATAGCCTGGCTACAAGGGTCATCTAACCCGCGGTGTTCTGAGATCGACACAGAATCATATTACATTTTCAGTGCTAAGTCTCTCTCCTTTTTTTTTTTTTTTACACTTCGTTCTAGAAGGTTATGTTAAGGTTCCAAACTTTATTTACGAGCTAAGACCTGTTACCTACATCAGCTCATTTGAAAGTCCTCTTATTGTTATGGAACAGGATGAAGGTGAAGCCATCTGGGCGCCAGCGATTTCGTTTTATCTACTGACTATTTCGTTGATATCATTATGATGTAAGAACATGTTTCTCTCTCTGTCTCTCTCTCTCTCTCTCTCTCTCTCTCTCTTTCTTGAGTGTCTTGTCCCTTTTTATCCCCGAGACTGTTAACATCTCTTCACGCATTAAAGTGGGAGCTCCGTAGGTGAGTTGGAATTAAAGCTGCCCATTCAGTAGCCCCGAGGATCATTATACCTCGTTCACATTTTTCACTTCGCTCATTGTAGTGGTAAGGTTAATAGGAGTAAATAGTAATAATATTAATGATAATGAAGAAAGAGAAGAATATGGTAGGTGTGAATTTTGGTTGGTGTGGTTTTTGTTGTGATTGTTAGTTGTGGTTTTTCATAGTCGTGGTTACTGTGGCTTTCCTTTTTTTTTTACCTGATGCAGCTTAAGGAGGGTCATTGCCCCCACGGCCCGGTCCCAGATCAGACCACCTGGTCGCTGATCTCACTGGCTAGGATGTTGGCTGTGTCCACCCGCAGTTCAGTGAGTGCACCACAGCCCGGCTGATCGGGAACTGATCTGAGGAACTTATCAGGTTCCCTCTTGAAGACAGCCAGAGGTTTGTTGATAAATTCCCCTTTTGCACGAAGGAAGAACGTTGAAAAGGCGAGGAGCTCTCATGCTTAACGAGTCTTCTCTTAGTGTACTCGTCGCGCGCCTGTATTGAATTGGAGTTATTTTTCACCATCTCCCAAGTCTCTTGCTTTCATACTGAGTGATTTCGGTGTGCTGATTCGGAACCAGTTATTCCAGGATTTTCTAGGTTAAATTATAATGTAGCTTTCTTGCCTACGTTCCAAGAAATATAGTTCAAGGGACTTGAAGCGTCCCTAGTAGTTCAGAAGTTTGATTGAATTTATTCAGGTAGTGAAGGTTCTCTGTACGTTTTCTAGCTTGGTAACCTTCTTGCCTTGAGAAAGCCGTTAATATACAGCTGCATTCCAGCCGGGAGAGAAAAAAGTGACTTTAAGAATATCTTCAATGGCTCAGCAGCTCGTTTTGAACATTCTAGTTATCCAGCTTTTTATTTTCTTTTGCGGTAGTTATAGCAACATTGTTGTGAGCGTTCAGTGGGAGATCCTCTGACGGTGACAGAGGTTCTCACATCGCCGTTCTACTGAATGGTTTAAGTTTCTTTTATACTCTGTTTCAGTCTATATTTCTTCCATGTGTCCATAACGGATAAACTGAAAGTTGTCCTCATCGAACATCATATTGTTTTCTGAACCCACTGGAAGACTTGATTTACAGCCGCATGAAGATCTCCTGTGTCTTCGACGGATGCAACTCTGAAAAATTCTACTGTCAACAGTAAAGGATGTTACTGTGTTATGATTCATGCCCTTGTCTGTCTGATATAAGAATGAAAAACAGAAATGGATCGAGTACCGTTACTTGAGGAACAAAGTTTTTCCTTGTGGCAGCCTCGGACTACATTCTGTTTACTTCTATTACTCTCTGGGTTCTATTTGCCATGAAGTTAAAAATCCATCTGCCCACTTTTCCAGTTATTTTTCTTTCATGAATTTTGTGAACTATCACACGGTAATTTCACTTGTCGAAGGCTTTTGCAAAATCACTGTACACCTCATCAGTTTTAATCTTATTTTCCATGTCATCCATGGCAATATCTTGATGGTCTAGCAGTTGTGAAAAGCAGGATCGAGTGCTCTAAACCCATGCTGCCCTTGATTTGGCAATTGTTGTGATTTCATGTGACTGGCAGTCTTGCTTCTTAGGACCCAATCAGAAACTTTGATAATGTGCAATGTAAGCGTACATTGTGGTGGATAGGGTTGTTGCTTGTGATGGTTATGGTTGTTGCTTGTGATGGTTATGGTTGTTGCTTGTGATGGTTATGGTTGTTGCTTGTGATGGTTATGGTTGTTGCTTGTGATTGTTTTTATTGGTTGTGAAATCCTGGTGAAGGAGAGGGTTTAAGGCTTATGATATTAATTCTCTACTTTATCAGCCATTGAGCATCTTTGGTCTCAGAATGAGCTTTAAAGAATGACTCCCGAGACATATTTCACTGCTGGGAAAGCTCTAAAACCATAGGGAGGGGAGGACACACTCCGTTTGGGGAAAAGAGGCAATTAGAAATGATCCAAGGAAACGGAGGATAGATCCAACTTCCTGGATTCTGGTGTTTTATTTGTCAGGAAAAATACGGAAATTGCTTCTGACGCGGACCATACCTATAAAGAATTAAAGATCTGCTAAAAATATGAAGGTAGGATTTCCATGGGATGTGAGTGTTGCAGGTGTGGTGAGTGTTGCAGGTGTGGTGAGTGTTGCAGGTGTGGTGAGTGTTGCAGGTGTGGTGAGTGATGCAGGTGTGGTGAGTGTTGCAGGTGTGGTGAGTGATGCAGGTGTGGTGAGCAATGCAGGTGTGATGAGTGATGCAAGTGTGGTGAGCGATGCAGGTGTGGCGAATGATGTAGGTGTAGTGAATGATGTAGGTGTGGTGAGTGTTGCAGGTGTGGTGAGTGTTGCAGGTGTGGTGAGTGTTGCAGGTGTGGTGAGTGTTGCAAGTGTGGTGAGTGATGCAAGTGTGGTGAGTGTTGCAGGTGTGGTGAGTGTTGCAGGTGTGGTGAGTGTTGCAGGTGTGGTGAGTGTTGCAGGTGTGGTGAGTGTTGCAGGTGTGGTGAGTGTTGCAGGTGTGGTGAGTGTTGCAGGTGTGGTGAGTGATGCAAGTGTGGTGAGCGATGCAGGTGTGGCGAATGATGTAGGTGTAGTGAATGATGTAGGTGTGGTGAGTGATGCAGGTGTGGTGAATGTTGCAGGTGTCGGCCAGAGAATCTCTTCACTTCCCGGGTTAGACCCGGAGTGATCAATCAGGATTACCAGGGATCACGAGGTAGGGGGATCAACGCCAGGATCAACACTCTCCTCCACGCATCTTCCTCAACGCGATTTATCGTCTCTGCATTTTTTGTTTCTCATAGGCCAGCGCAGCACGGTAAAGTGGGGGTTGTATTGATCAGGTTGCTCTCAGTCGTGTGGCTGTGTATTTGATTGAATGGAGTTTTATTAAATCGTTTTGTAAAAGATACAGATTGCTGAATAAGGTTTTATTGAGACATCATTTCGCTCTTTGTAGAGCTTCATTAAACCAAGACTTCTTAACATTGTACACGGGGCGAAACGTTGTCCCAGTAGAAACTCGTTCTGCAATTTGTCTTTTTCTCCATACTTTTCGACAGCACGACCTTTCATCCTCTGAAATCGTTAGTTCGATTACACTGGAAATTCTTGACGTAACGAACCGAGGCGTGTGGCAATTACCAGCCGAAGCTAGTAGGTACTTAGTCAGGAACCCAAGTAGCTAGGGAGGTAAGTACATAGTCAAAAATTGGTAAGTTATCAGATCAGTTGAGCAGTGCATATTAATCAGTATATTTCGTAAGATAATATCGTAAACAATGAAACTAAAAGGAAAACTTCCTCGGAGTTCTGGGCGCTTCAAAACTTAATGTCTGATGCCTTTGAAGGCTCTTTTTTTTATTGCCTTCAAAGAATGCTGCCGCTTTGAGCAGTTTTCAAATGACATTAGAGTCCCACCTCCAGGTGACTGGGCGTAATCGGTTAATTAGTGACTGTAGGCCAATGAGGTGCTAGGGTCCCATTTTTATCAGAGGGAAATGGAGGAGTTTTCGGGAGGTGAGGCGGGAAATTAGTGACGAGGAGCTGCACCAAGGAATAAAGTGAAGAAAAGTCTCTATAGTGAGGAGAAACCTCTATAAAAGCCTACTTATTGAAGAAAATTTGAAAAAAACTAAATTCCAAAGGGAACTCTTTTATCTTGTAAATATAAAAATGTCGTCGTCAGAATTTGTATGTCAAGTCATGACTTGATGAAGCTGCACTTACAGCGAAATGTTTTTCAAGTAAAAGTCTGTTTTGCATACTTGTCTTCTACAGCTCCAGGAGATTTTTCCCAGTACATTGTCTTGAAAGTCTTCCACGAATTTCCTGCTAGTTATCTTTTGTAATGACACTGGTAGAATTAGCGACAATGTTTGGTAAAAATACACAAGCTTGACAAAGCTCCTGGAGAGCGAAATGTTGCCACAATAAAATGTCACATGAATTGCACTTGTGTCCTTTTACTTAACATAGCATGGGCTAGTAGACCTACTGCTATGCTACTCCATTCTTACGTTCTTATGTTCTTAATATGTAAAACAACAGAAAGGTTAACTGGAAAAGTAGGCAGGAGGCTCTTCAGCGTTTTAGGAAATTCGATCAAATGAGTAATAGTGAACATAAAATTCGAGGCTACATTGAAAAGTTCTGTTCCTCAAAGCATTGTTCTCGCTTCGGTTACCTTTATATCTTTCGTATCTGAGTTTGTATGAGTGACATCTAGGGAAAACACAGCAGATCTCCATGCCTAGCTTTCCGCTGGCCCACTGAAAGCCGTATAATGTTCAACTATAATATATTGCAATTTGCTCGCCCAAGAAGCTTGGTCTGAGACAGGGTCGCAAACCTAGAAATTTGACCTGAAGTTGCTCCATCGATCAAGAGGTCTTGCTTGAGGCCGAGCCGTCAACTAGAATGGTTGGATCTTAAACTCGAGTCGTCAGCAAGAGGTTTGACACGATGTCAGGCTGTCAGTTAAGAGGGTTGGCTTGAGACCGGGTCGCTGGGGCGACAATCGCCACAATCCTCATCAAGTAGGTAGGGAAGAAGCGTAAATCTATCCTATTTTAAGGCGAGTTCGGATGTTAGCACAGAATCTCCTGTCACCCACACTCACCCAGCTTCGTAAGGATCCACTCGTATCCTACACTCATCCACCCACCTACTCATCCATCCATTCGCAGAACTTGTTGTACCCTTCACTCATCACCCACTTTCCCCTCCCCCACACAGCTACTCGTATCTCCCACCCACTGAACCACTTGTATCCTATACTCACCCACCCACTTCTACATACTTAAAACCATTTGTATTTTACATTCACATAGTGGAAAACGACACGTGTGCAGGTCAGGAAATTTAGTGAATTCATCAGGCCTGGTGAAACCACTCAGGGCGAAACGTTCCTTTAATAAATACCCTGAACTGTACACAGGTGTCCTTTTCCACAGTTTGTCGGTATCACCATATTATGTACTACCCAAACATTCACGCACTTTCACTTATCCACCCATTCACTTATCCACCCAGTCACTCGCACACCCAGTCACTCGCACACCCAGTCACTCGCACACCCAGTCACTCGCACACCCAGTCACTCGCGCACACAGTCACTCGCACACACAGTCACTCGCACACCCAGTCACTCGCACACCCAGTCACTCGCACACCCAGTCACTCGCGCACACAGTCACTCGCACACACAGTCACTCGCACACCCAGTCACTCGCACACCCAGTCACTCGCGCACACAGTCACTCGCACACCCAGTCACTCGCACACCCAGTCACTCGCACACCCAGTCACTCGCACACCCAGTCACTCGCGCACACAGTCACTCGCACACCCAGTCACTCGCACACCCAGTCACTCGCACACCCAGTCACTCGCACACCCAGTCACTCGCGCACACAGTCACTCGCACACCCAGTCACTCGCACACACAAGAGGGAAACCTCAAAAGCAGAATACGTCCCACCATACGTGCCGAGAAGAAGAAAAAAAGGACTGATATAATTCCAGGGTTGGCCGTGAAGCCTGTAGAGCTGGGAGTGCTGGGAGACGCTGTTGGCCGCTTTAAAGGCTCTACGGCCGCCCAAGTTATCCCAAGTTTGGGTATATATGGTAATGGATTATTTTATTAATCTCGTGTGTTGCATTAGCCGTGTCTCTGTGTCTCCATTTCTGGCTCGGGATCACGTCGGTGGGATAAGACGAAGCTGCGACAGATTTACGGCTTTATTTAGGGCGGAGTTCACTTGTTCTGAGCTGCCAGTCTCGCCTCAGCCCATGGAAAAGACCTTTTTTTTTTTTATCTGTGTGTGTGTATACTCACCTGTTTGTGGTTGCAGGGGTCGATTCACAGCTCCTCGCCCCGCTTCTTCTCTCGTCGCTGCTGTGTGTGTACTCACGTATATATGATTGCAGGGATCGAGTCTTAGCTTCTGGCTTGTTTGGGTGTGTATTCACTAAGTTGCGTTTTTCCGGGGCGGAGACTCAGCTCCTGGTCCCGCCTTCTAGACAGCTGTGATCTGCAGCACTGATTTCTGGCCTCTTGGGCCCTATCAAGTGCGTGCGCGCGCGCGCGCAGTCTCCCCAAATATACCCCCTAGCTGTGTTTGCATAAATTAAGTCATAGCTCTTGGCCCCGCTTATGTCTTAGTCGTTTTCCCTGCCTGCTAACCTCCAGGATAGAACCATACCTACTCTTGAAGCTATGTACAGTGTTTGCCTCACCACCGCTACACCTGGTGCGTTCCATACGCCCCAAGACTGAGAAAACACTTCCTCACGTCCCAGTGACTCAGTGTTGACTTAGGCTGTACAATAAACCTGCTGTGTCGATAAGACAGTTTTCAGTTCATAAAAAGTTTCGTCAACGAGGGACTTTACCAGTTCTCACTTACCTCACCACCAGCCCCCTGGTGGGCGAAACGTCTTCTCATTAAAAGGCCATAAACCACATAATGTGCTTTATTACCATGTCGATATATAATACATTGATATACAAAATTGCCTCTCACTAGCCACTTTTATTTTTTTTTTTACTGTTTTATATTGTGTATCGTGATCATTCTTGTGTATGTATGTACGCATATATATGTGTACGCGTGTATATATGTACGTGTGTATATATTACATGTATATATGTACATACGTATGTATGAACTTACGTATGTATGAAAGTCCGTATGAACGTATGTAAGAATGTACGTACGTATGTACGTATGTATGTATGTATAGCATAAACTGTCACAAGAAAAAGAATTTTTTTGTCGATTCCCACCTATTACTTGACTGCTCAATTTGCTCCTTGACTGGTGGATAAGTGTATAGTGCTGGTGTATAATTGATATCCACCGATCATACCTCGCTGTCTCGCCATCTGCACAGTGTAGTTACGTAGTGTGTGTGTAGATGGTTCCTGGTAGCATGGCCCCCGCGGCCCTGTCCTACATCTGGGTCGACCCCTTGTACGTCTTTTGAATTTCTTCCTCTTTCATTCTTAAGTTTCCCAGCGTTCCGTTTTCCCTTTCCTCGCTTTGTTCTGGGAAATATTGAAAATATATTCTTTATCGTCACTTACTCCCTTTTCTTCTTCTTCTTCTTCTTCTTCTTCTTCTTCTTCTTCTTCTTCTTCTTCTTCTTCTTCTTCTTAGTATTATTATTATTATTAGTATTATTATTACATTCAAAACTAAGTGGTAAACCCACAAGGATCATGCAGCTCTACAAGGTGGGATGTGATAAAGATGAAATAATCGAAGATCTGTGAGGGTTAAGAGTATGTAAGAGGAAGGCTTAGTAAGGGTAGTGGGAATCGCTAAAGGGAAAATATAATCAAAGTTGGGGTAATAAGACGGTTGCTGACAGGGAGTCTGTGTCAGGGTTGGGCGAGGTCAGGTGATGGTAACGATGCCAGTGGTAAATTCTGTTTGTCTGCTGATAAATAAGACAGTCTATTAAATAGAGAGAGAGAGAAAGAGAGCGAGCGAGAGAGGGAGAGAGAGAGAGGACTTGACAGTTCTCACAGAGCGGTGCTGAACGTTTCTCTATGAGATACCCCTGAGTAAAATGTGCTCGTGTTCTTTGCATTCTCTATTTTGTCCTGTTTTTCTTGTGTATTCATCTAATTTTTAATTTCTCGACCATTTCCCCCTTCGGCCTTTAATTTATCCTTCACACACCCCTTCCCCAGGGCGTAGTTTCTTCATTTCTATTCTGTTTCTTGCAGGTAGTGGCCGGAGGGAGTAGAGGGTGGACTTAAAAGTTCTTGTATACGTTCTTTGTCATGTACATTAATACATATGTATTTCATAATTAACCCCACACTTGGAGAGGAAGTTTGGGACGACGTTTCGCTTCGTTCTGAACTATTATCACGTTACATGTAATTTTTGTTGTTTCACAAGCGACCTTTGTTGTTCTTGTATATTTCTGCTACTCGGTCTCTGCCTCTCCCCTTTGCCGACATTTGGCTCTCCTACGAGAGTTGTTTTTATTTCCTGGCCACATCTCCCCTCCCTTGTATCGACGTGGCCTGGGTGACTCTTACCTCCCTTGAGCGTTGCTTGCCCTCACGAGAGAGGGGGGTCTGTGCTCCCCTTTTACCTGGGGAACGCGGTTCCTTTTATCTTAGGTCAACGTTCTCAACCTCCGGTCAAGGCGGCCCCTGTGAATTACTGTATCGTTCTTCTAGTAGTAAAGACTGTTAATTCTCACGTGAAAGTAACTCCAGACCCCCTGGAATGAAACCTTCGACGCCGCCGGAGCTACTTTAATCCACAGTGAAAGGGTATAAACCTTGGTCATTCATACCGACAAATTATTTAAGACCGATAGGTAAACACTAGGACATACTTATTAGAAAACGTTTCGGTCCTAGGACATTGATCACTTTTAACGATATGTATCTTATAATACCAAGTCCCCAGGATCAAAACGCTTAGTATATTCAAAAGTTGGTTCGCATGTCTTTCTGGATCATCGAGGCATTGCTTGACCATATACTCATGACCCTGATGAAGTCTACCAGTTCAGGCTGATGGAATTCAGTACCTAACGTACGAGACTCATCTTGTGTGTTGGAATATGATAGGGGGAACATATCCACCTTTGGTTAGCACAGTTAAACTCTCGCATAGAATAGTGTAGCCGGACACTATAGGTGTCCTTACAATGTAATTATTGAATAGTGTAGTTAGAAGCGAGAGGTTTGCAACGGAAGCTCAGAAGCCAGGAAAATAATGTAGGAAGGACTAAACAAATTAATCTAATGACGTTGGGGGATATATAGACCAGAGGAGATATGATTGCGGCGTGTACGATACTCCGAGGACTTGCAGACTGAACAGGAAAAGGCGTTTCGAGAGATGGGTGATGGGCCCAAAAGATCACAGATGAAAGTTAAAGCTGCAAATGAACCGCAGGGATGTCAGGAAATATTTATTCAGCCTGTGAGTGGTCAGAAATTGGTATGCCCAGAATGAAGAGGTGGCGGAGGTAAACTTGACACAAGCTTAAGTTATGAAGGACCGATACGTCGTCTGAACAAATGAGGACCGAAAGATTTAATTAACCTTTTCTCTTTACGTGTGAATTGTGTGTGGCTTATCCCAGGGATATTTTGACTTTTATTCCTCAGATTTAAGAATAGGAATGATTAGGCCCCAGAAGGCTAAGAGCAAAGTCTAGTGAAGACTGGTCAACAGACGGTGACCAGGAAGCTAAACTCGACCCCCGTAACTACAGATAGAGAAAAACAAATGAGCATTCAACCATCACTGCCTTTACTTGGGACAACGACACCTCGTTGACCTCAACCATCACCCGCCTCGGATACAATTATGCACATCAACACACCTTAGATACCACCTACATCAATACACTCACCTCAGATACCATCACCTACATCAACACACTTCAGAAAATATCACCTACAATCAACACATCTCAGTATCTCATGTGTCAGATGACTTCTCCTGACGAATAATGTGTGTGCGTGTGTGTGTGTATGCGTGTATGCGTGTGTGTGTATATATATATTTTTATTTTTTATTTTATTATCACACCGGCCGATTCCCACCAAGGCAGGGTGGCCCGAAAAAGAAAAACTTTCACCATCATTCACTCCATCACTGTCTTGCCAGAAGGGTGCTTTACACTACAGTTTTTAAACTGCAACATTAACACCCCTCCTTCAGAGTGCAGGCACTGTACTTCCCATCTCCAGGACTCAAGTCCGGCCTGCCGGTTTCCCTGAATCCCTTCATAAATGTTACTTTGCTCACACTCCAACAGCACGTCAAGTATTAAAAACCATTTGTCTCCATTCTCTCCTATCAAACACGCTCACGCATGCCTGCTGGAAGTCCAAGCCCCTCGCACACAAAACCTCCTTTACCCCCTCCCTCCAACCCTTCCTAGGCCGACCCCTACCCCGCCTTCCTTCCACTACAGACTGATACACTCTTGAAGTCATTCTGTTTCGCTCCATTCTCTCTACATGTCCGAACCACCTCAACAACCCTTCCTCAGCCCTCTGGACAACAGTTTTGGTAATCCCGCACCTCCTCCTAACTTCCAAACTACGAATTCTCTGCATTATATTCACACCACACATTGCCCTCAGACATGACATCTCCACTGCCTCCAGCCTTCTCCTCGCTGCAACATTCATCACCCACGCTTCACACCCATATAAGAGCGTTGGTAAAACTATACTCTCATACATTCCCCTCTTTGCCTCCAAGGACAAAGTTCTTTGTCTCCACAGACTCCTAAGTGCACCACTCACTCTTTTTCCCTCATCAATTCTATGATTCACCTCATCTTTCATAGACCCATCTGCTGACACGTCCACTCCCAAATATCTGAATACGTTCACCTCCTCCATACTCTCTCCCTCCAATCTGATATTCAATCTTTCATCACCTAATCTTTTTGTTATCCTCATAACCTTACTCTTTCCTGTATTCACCTTTAATTTTCTTCTTTTGCACACCCTACCAAATTCATCCACCAATCTCTGCAACTTCTCTTCAGAATCTCCCAAGAGCACAGTGTCATCAGCAAAGAGCAGCTGTGACAACTCCCACTTTGTGTGTGATTCTTTATCTTTTAACTCCACGCCTCTTGCCAAGACCCTCGCATTTACTTCTCTTACAACCCCATCTATAAATATATTAAACAACCACGGTGACATCACACATCCTTGTCTAAGGCCTACTTTTACTGGGAAAAAATTTCCCTCTTTCCTACATACTCTAACTTGAGCCTCACTATCCTCGTAAAAACTCTTCACTGCTTTCAGTAACCTACCTCCTACACCATACACTTGCAACATCTGCCACATTGCCCCCCTATCCACCCTGTCATACGCCTTTTCCAAATCCATAAATGCCACAAAGACCTCTTTAGCCTTATCTAAATACTGTTCACTTATATGTTTCACTGTAAACACCTGGTCCACACACCCCCTACCTTTCCTAAAGCCTCCTTGTTCATCTGCTATCCTATTCTCCGTCTTACTCTTAATTCTTTCAATTATAACTCTACCATACACTTTACCAGGTACACTCAACAGACTTATCCCCCTATAATTTTTGCACTCTCTTTTATCCCCTTTGCCTTTATACAAAGGAACTATGCATGTTCTCTGCCAATCCCTAGGTACCTTACCTTATTCCATACATTTATTAAATAATTGCACCAACCACTCCAAAACTATATCCCCACCTGCTTTTAACATTTCGATCTTTATCCCATCAATCCCGGCTGCCTTACCCCCTTTCATTTTACCTACTGCCTCACGAACTTCCCCCACACTCACAACTGGCTCTTCCTCACTCCTACAAGATGTTATTCCTCCTTGCCCTATACACGAAATCACAGCTTCCCTATCTTCATCAACATTTAACAATTCCTCAAAATATTCCTTCCATCTTCCCAATACCTCTAACTCTCCATTTAATAACTCTCCTCTCCTATTTTTAACTGACAAATCCATTTGTTCTCTAGGCTTTCTTAACTTGTTAATCTCACTCCAAAACTTTTTCTTATTTTCAACAAAATTTGTTGATAACATCTCACCCACTCTCTCATTTGCTCTCTTTTTACATTGCTTCACCACTCTCTTAACTTCTCTCTTTTTCTCCATATACTCTTCCCTCCTTGCATCACTTCTACTTTGTAAAAACTTCTCATATGCTAACTTTTTCTCCCTTACTACTCTCTTTACATCATCATTCCACCAATCGCTCCTCTTCCCTCCCGCACCCACTTTCCTGTAACCACAAACTTCTGCTGAACACTCTAACACTACATTTTTAAACCTACCCCATACCTCTTCGACCCCATTGCCTATGCTCTCATTAGCCCATCTATCCTCCAATAGCTGTTTATATCTTACCCTAACTGCCTCCTCTTTTAGTTTATAAACCTTCACCTCTCTCTTCCCTGATGCTTCTATTCTCCTTGTATCCCATCTACCTTTTACTCTCAGTGTAGCTACAACTAGAAAGTGATCTGATATATCTGTGGCCCCTCTATAAACATGTACATCCTGAAGTCTACTCAACAGTCTTTTATCTACCAATACATAATCCAACAAACTACTGTCATTTCGCCCTACATCATATCGTGTATACTTATTTATCCTCTTTTTCTTAAAATATATATATATATATATATATATATATATATATATATATATATATATATATATATATATATATATACATATATATATATGCCGTGCCGAATAGGCAGAACTTGCGATCTTGGCTTAAATAGCAATGCTCATCTTGCCATATAGGACAAGTGAAAATTTGTGTATGCAATAATTTCGTCAAAATCATTCTGAACCTAACGAAAAAAATATATTTCACTCTGTTTGTTTAGGATTAAATTATTGTAAACAAATCTAAAATATATTTAGTTGGGTTAGGCTAAAATTAATTGTTCGTGTTAAAATAAGGTTAGGTACGCAGTGCTTTACCAATCTACCCACACTGGACCAATACATTGGAGTCCAGCTTGCGTAGGTTCGAGTCTCTTTCAGCCAGAGATCAGTGTTTGTGTATATTTCTCCTGCTCTTGCGAATTCCTTGCACTGTTAATATCTCTAGTAAGGCTGATGCATGCAGGGGATGAGATGAAAAGCTGTAAGCCTTCTCCCTGAAAGCTGGCTGCCTTGGATCAAAGTCTAGCGCAAGCTGGACTCCAAGGTATTGGTCCAGTGTGGGTAGATTGGTAAAGCACTGCGTACCTTGTTCCAAGGTTCGTAGGTTCGAGTCTCCTTCAGCCAGAGATCAGTGTTTGTGTATATTTCGCCTGCTCTTGCGAATTCCTTGCATATATATATTATAAAACACACACACACACACACACACACACACACACACACACACACACACACACACACACACACACACACACACACACACACACACACTCACACACAGGCTCCTTGCTGGCACTTCTACAAACAATTGTGTCGAGTGAGAGTTAGTATTTGGTAAACATAATTTCGTGAGCTGTGTGTTTGGCAAGATATTTACCCAGTTGTTGTTGTGGTTTATGATTGTTTGCTATTGTTTGTTATTTTTGGTTCCCTTTTGTTTGTTATAGTTGTTTGCTGTTTGTGGTTGTTTAATTTCTTAATCTTATTGTTGTCCTCAGTTCCATTATTGAACATCAGTCATGTTCACATGGAGACATCAGTCACAAGAACATGTTCACAAGGAGACATCAGTCACAAGAACATGTTCACAAGGAGACATCAGTCACAAGAACATGTTCACAAGGAGACATCAGTCACAAGAACATGTTCACAAGGAGACATCAGTCACAAGAACATGTTCACAAGGAGACATCAGTCACAAGAACATGTTCACAAGGAGACATCAGTCACAAGAACATGTTCACAAGGAGACATCAGTCACAAGAACATGTTCACAAGGAGACATCAGTCACAAGAACATGTTCACAAGGAGACATCAGTCACAAGAACATGTTCACAAGGAGACATCAGTCACAAGAACATGTTCACAAGGAGACATCAGTCACAAGAACATGTTCACAAGGAGACATCAGTCACAAGAACATGTTCACAAGGAGACATCAGTCACAAGAACATGTTCACAAGGAGACATCAGTCACAAGAACATGTTCACAAGGAGACATCAGTCACAAGAACATGTTCACAAGGAGACATCAGTCACAAGAACATGTTCACAAGGAGACATCAGTCACAAGAACATGTTCACAAGGAGACATCAGTCACAAGAACATGTTCACAAGGAGACATCAGCCACAAGAACATGTTCACAAGGAGACATCAGCCACAAGAACATGTTCACAAGGAGACATCAGCCACAAGAACATGTTCACAAGGAGACATCAGCCACAAGAACATGTTCACAAGGAGACATCAGCCACAAGAACATGTGTTCACAAGTCATATGTTCATCTGGATATATCAGTTCACATGAAGAACATGGACACATTTCTGACAATAGGAACATGGATACTTCAGTCACCGGAGTGTACACAGGAGGTAAGAAGGGATTGAATATAACAGACGAACAAGGTCGTAAGACAATCCTCTAGTATACTGCAAACCAAGGCTTTTTATCTTAGCTCATTTTACAAGCTCTGAGCTTTGATCTTCACTCAGTTCATTTTACAAGCTGAAAGCTATTGTTCTTAGCTCATTTTATAAGCTAAGTGTCGTTAACTCATTTAATGTTGCCAGCTTAGCTCAAAGACTATTATCTTAGCTCATTTTACAAGCTATGAAATGCTACTTCAGCTCATTTAAAAGCCTGTTCCTAGCTGTTGTTTACTGTGTAGTGTTTCTAGTTGTGTATTATTCATTTTATTAACAGCATTCGTTATATGCATCTCTGATGCTGAAGGCTCTGCTGGAGCAACCAGGATGAGTCGAAGCTCGAGATGAATCATCTGAGGACCCAGATAGTCTGCCCAGATGAGAGGATAGGATGGATAGCATGCTAAGGTGGAGGTGGATACTGTGTGAGCGAAGTGGTACTCGGATAATTTCACATTGTAGGAGCTAGAAAGAGCTAAGACTCAGTTATCGCCGATGTTTCTCCCTTGGGCACAATTTTTATCACCTGATTAAATAATTCAAGAAATCGTAATAACATGATGACAAACCACGGAACGGGTGGGATTTGAATCCATGGCAAGTGAGTCATAAAACTCCAGACCAGTGACCTAGTGGCTCACGGGCTGGCCTGGAGTTTTACGATTCACTCGCCATGGGGTAAAACCCCACCCTTTCTGTGGTTTGTTTAAATGATTGTTCAGCAGTTATTTGTTAATTTCAAAGGTTGCCCGAGATGCCCTGAGTTTTTCCAAGGGGTTACTATTAACTATGTCAAGTCATATCAGTTGTTTACTGTTGTTTGTAGAAATAAAGATTATCATATCTCTGCGTCATAGTTTACCCGAACTCTACACATTTTTATTCAACCCAAGATTTCTGTTGTCCTCTTCCATTCTGCACTAGCTACCTATTCTTCTCTTTTCCTACGTACCTACTCCTTCAGTTTCTACTTATTCTTCCCTTCCCTTACGTACCTGCTCCTCCCGTACTTTCCTATACTTCACTTACGTGCATTGGATGAGTGGAACAAACTCCCGAATACAGTTATTGAGGCTAAAACGTTGTGTAGTTTTAAAAATAGGTTAGATAAATACATGAGTGGGTGTGGGTGGGTGTGAGTTGGACCTGACTAGCTTGTGCTGCTGGGTCTGGTACAGTGCTCCATCCTTGAGTGGAGATGACAAGACTGGGTGGTTCATTGGGTTAATCCGGGGGGGAGGGTCATTGGTCTAATCCGTGGGGGAACATGGACCTGCTCCGCATGGGTCAGTAGGCCTGTTGCAGTGTTCCTTCTTTCTTATGTTCTTATGTACTACTTTCGTACTTTTCCCTTCCCTTTACGTACCTGCTCCTTCCGTACATACATATTCTTCCCTTCCCTTCCGTACCTATCTATTCTTCCCTTCTCATCCGTACCTACGTATTTTTCCGTTCCGTACCTTCCTACGTATTCTTCCTTTCCGTACCTTCATAAGAACATAAGAACGAAGGAACACTGCAGAAGGCCTACTGGCCCATTCTTCCTTTCCGTATCTACCTACTCTTCCCTTCCCTTGTGTACCTACTCCTTCCGTACCTACCTATTCTTTCCTTCCGGACCTACCTTCTCTCCCCTTCCCTTACGTACCTACTCCTTCCGTACCTACCTACCTACTCTCTTCTTTCCCCCCGTACCTAGCCTTTCTCTACCTTCCTCCTCCTCTACCCTCCCACTCCTCTTCCATTCCTCTCTCTCCTCTTCCTCACACATTTAGTCTTCCCAGTAATCTCTCACCTTTCATCACTTTCACTCACTGTTTCTCACGATCGTAAACAAACACCATGAGATATCAACAGTTAGCAAGGTAATGAGATGGTTGCACCAAAGGATTGGATCTTCCCTTCCTCGAATCAAACATGATTACCAAGTGATCCATAAGGTCACATGATTAGCGTTTCCCAAATAATAATAGAGATTATTATTATTATTAGCAGTAGTAGTATTAGATGTGGAAGGAGGGGGGGGGGAATTCCGAAGGTTGATCTGAGCGATTGGTAGATAGTTCCAACTCCTTGGATCAAGAACCTTTCACCAGCTCCTTGAAGGAGGGCCTCGTGATTGACAGGTGTTGATGGAGTCGCTGTTGCTTTTATTACATTCTTTTTTTTCGTGTTTTCAGACGTGTTTTAATGTATTTTTTTGTTTTTATTCAGTTTTCTTCCGCTTTTCGTGTATTTTTCTGCAGGTGTTATTTTTCCGTGAATTTATTTTATATTTTCTTTACAAGGATTTTTCATGTATTTTTCATGAATTTGTCTCGTGTATTTTTTTTTTATGGTTTTCACATATTTAGCATTTTTCAACTATTTTTCATTCATAATTCATGCTTTTTCTTGCATTTTCCTGTGTATCTATGTATTTTTTGTTCATAGCCGGGTTAAAAATATCTGAACAACATGATAGAGGACACTGCAGTTGGGACACAGAAGCAAAAGGTGATGTACGAGAGCGAGGAGTGACAGGGTGGACCAGCTGAACGACAATATACACTGATTGTCAGAAAGTTACCTCCCAGACGCTCTCCCTCTCGGGGGCAGTGTTGGAGTGGGAGTGTGGGAGCGGAGGTTGTTGGAGGGTAAGAGTGATGATGTGGGAGGGGGGAAAGGATGTGGAAGTAAGTTTAGAGTGAGGGAAAGAGAATGTGAAGGTGTGGTTCTGTTTACAGGTTGAGTTCCCTGGCCTGCCCCCTACATTACTACTGGCCTGCTTCACTCATTACTAACTTTTAAGGGTTACCCTCATTTATACCTCTTCTCGTTAAACTACGATGTTCGCCTTCATTTAATAAAATTCGTTACACTTAATGACCAACTTGAAAGTTGTTCTTGATGCTCTTTTGTTTCTACAAGTACCATCTACACCACTTAGCTACTTCACGCATCTCAAACATCCATCAATTTACCTTCTTTAAATGCGCGTTTTGCTATCTCTGACGATTCTCTTCTTCAGGTATTGTACCTCTTCTTACATATTATGTAGTTCAGTGTGTTGCCTCTGTCTTCTTACTTAAATATTAAAACAAGATGTTCTGTTTTCCAGCTTCCTAAAAGAGGTGTCCTGTCTCTATCGATCTAATGTAAATTTTTGATAGCAATTTACAGAACGTGTCTGTTTCTTCTGAGGACCCAAGAAGACACCTTGCCAGATCTCATCGACGTGTCTAAAGCACTCGGCAATTTCTTTCCTTCGTCTTCTGTTGTAATGTCATCCAGTCTCCGCTGTTTTCTCCCGATCACTAAAACTGCCCAGATGTGACGCCTGGTGGTAAGAGTAGCGTCTCTCACGATTAGCAAACTGAGGATCGAGCCTTCAGCACTCTGCGCTAAATGACGCAAACAGGTTTTGTGCTCCATTAAATAAAATCTGGCCCTGCCCGTGTTGTCTCTGTGAATGTCTCTGAAACATTTGTTGAGTTCTTTATCGTCCGGTCTCCTCTCTCCTCCTTCCTTAAATCCTACTGTCACTAGGGATTTTACTCTCATTTTCCATCTGAAGTGACTAAATATAACTTTTGATTTTAACCTCGCATTTACCGCTGTTTTCATATTGCTGCTGTGCTCACTGCTCTCTTCTCACCTTCGTGCATTTGTTCACAGCCTTTCTGCTAGTTTCATTATTGATTTCTAAACTTTTAGGTTTTTATACGTCTTGCAACTCTGGTGCTTCTGTGGTTGAGCTCTGAGTGCGCTCTCTCCATTTCTCTTGAATATGAAATTCTTCTCTGCCTTGTGGTTCTTTCCTGCCAGGTAATCCATCTCTTCTGTTGTCTTTCTTTCCTGCTCCTCGTCCCACTGGATTGCAATCAGGAGTTATCGCGCTTTCTAAGCTTTGTGTGTGTGTGTGTGTGTGTGTGTGTGTGTGTGTGTGTGTGTGTGTGTGTGTGTGTGTGTGTGTGTGTGTGTATGTGCATACGTACGTAGCAGCATTATCAGTACATTCCCAGGAAGCCACAGCATCCGTGTCTTAATAAAGCTTTAACGTCACCCACTCGAGCTGCTCCGACCCTCCGCTAAGACGATTGATGTCCCTCACTCGTGGCTCCCTGGCACTTCCTCCCTCGCTCTTGTCACCCTTGGCTCACTGGCACTCCTTTCTCTTCTTGTCCTTTGACACCCCTCCTCCTACCTCTTGTTGCCCTCTGCCACACCCCCTCATCCTCGCCGTCTGACACACCACCTCCTCCTCCTTGCCCTCTGACACCTCCCCCTCTTCGCCGTCTGACACACCTCCCCCTCCTCGCCCTCTGACACACCTCCCCCTCTTCGCCGTCTGACACACCACCTCCTCCTCCTTGCCCTCTGACACCTCCCCCTCTTCGCCGTCTGACACACCTCCCCCTCCTCGCCCTCTGACA
Source organism: Cherax quadricarinatus (assembly GCF_038502225.1). Classification (NCBI taxonomy): domain Eukaryota; kingdom Metazoa; phylum Arthropoda; class Malacostraca; order Decapoda; family Parastacidae; genus Cherax; species Cherax quadricarinatus. The sequence goes on from NC_091338.1 coordinate 10,046,786, forward strand.
CACCTCACCCTTCCTCTCTTTTTCATACAATTCCTTATGACGCCTCACACTCTGCACATATTAAGCTTCCTAACACATTTCCGCCGTCCCTTTATTTTCACTACCAAGATTTGTTTTCCAGTCATAATGAATTAAGACTCGTTTGGGGGATGAATTAGTCTGGTTGACGTCTGTCATAGTTAACACTTCGATTAGCGAACGAAGGATCGAGCTTGTCACTGCCCTTACATGAGAATGCATAAAATTTGCTTAAATGATAATTCAACGCAAAGATTTCTGTTTATTTGTAAAGCGGTGAAGCCGTGGAGGCTCAATCCTCCGTTAAATACTCGCTTCTAGGCCCAAATGAGGAGCTGCCCTAATGCTGTTAAAGAGCTCTTGATCCGAGGAACTGCCGCTCTCTTCCTCAGATCCAATCTGATACCCTCCCATTATAATCATCATAATAGTAATGATAATGATAGCATAGCTTGGTAATTTATGGAATCTTTCGCTTCTACAAATGCCTGATCAGACGGGTTATGAATGTTATGTGGACCCGCGGACCGTTAGCAGCAACAGCCTGGTTGACCAAGCGTTAACAGGTAAGCCTATCTTCAGGCCAGGCTATGAAGGTTAAAATTACTCTGGAAACACGTTACAACATGTCACAGGTACGAGCTAAGTGGAACTGAGCGATCACCAACATTTGTCTCCAACTATATTCAATTTAAAATGCATTGTATCAGTTTTTAATTATAACGAATTGAAAGGGAGCAGTGTGAAGCAAGGCAGCCTTTTAAGAGGAGGAAAAACACCTTTTTCATGCAGATGAGGACACCCTTTTTTACAGAACCGCCTTTAGTCACTTTAGTCACATTTTTCATCGAGTAGGGCATCCTTTAATAAGGAGGGTGCCTCTTTTCACAGAAAGGAGAGCACGTTTCTCTATTCAAGAGACCCTTTTTTACAGGAGGGCATTCCTAACATGGACAGAGAGTGCCATGACTCAGTGAGTGCCGTGCCCCAACAAGCCACGCTTCACCTAAATATATCATTGTTAACTGTGGCTGGTCTCTGGGTGCCAGAGGAGAGGCTCACTTCTTAGAAGGAAAGCGGCTTAACACCTTACAGAAAGCTGCAAAAGTTGCAGTGTCTCTCGTCAGCCTGCGAATGCCCCCAGGATGCGACCCACAACAGTCTGCTAGGTGAACAGGGGAAGCAGGTGTATAAAAAATGACGAACGCCTTATCCGTGCCGGGATCGATCCTGGGCTTAGTGTGTGAGCTGAAGCCGATTCCATGTGTGTGGGAGGAGGATTTTAATCACAGTTAAAAATTAAAAATTAAATATATATATATATATATATTATATATATATATATATATATATATATATATATATATATATATATATATATATATATATATATATATATAAATTTTTAATTTATATATATATATATATATATATATATATATATATATATATATATATATATATATATATATATATATATAAATTTTTAATTTATATATATATATATATATATATATATATATATATATATATATATATATATATATATATATATATCTATATATATATATCTATATATATATTATATAATGTGTGTGTGTATGTATATATGTATGTACATATGTATGTACATGTGTGTGTGTGTCGTGCCGAATAGGTAAGAACTCATTTAAAATTAATTTCTTTCTAAAATTTTCTATTATGATTTTAAAAATACATTTTTTCATGTATGTTAATGTAAAAAATAATAATTTTAAACCAGAAGAACCTTAGAAAATTCACCTAACCTTATTATAACAAACGCAATTTAATTTAGCCCAAGCCAATTATATATATTTTAGATAAGTTTACAATAATTTAATAATAAACAGAATTATTTTTCCGATATTATTGCATACACAAACTTTCGCTTGCCTCATTCGGCACGACATACATAGATGCCTGGTGGCAAAAGCTCTCGCTTCACACACTGAGAGTCCGGGTTCGATTCCCGGGAAGGGTAGAAACATTGGGCATGTTTCATTACACAGGTTGTTTATCTTCACTCATCAGTAAAGTGAGTACCTGGGTGTTAGTGGACTGGTGTGGGTCGCATCCTGGGACAAACTTGAGCTAATTTACCCGCAGTGTTCTGCATAACAAGCGACTCTCAGTGTAATAGTATATCATTAATGTCATCTTGGCTTATATAACTTGTACATTTACTTGCTGAAATAAAGTTATTATTATATTTTTATTATCGTATATTTGTGATCTCTCATTCACATTGTTATTCATGTGTAAAGAATTTTATGTTGTAGGTGTCATAAACGAGGGAGAGACACCTCACACATGGAACTAACATGACAGTCGGGTGGATAGTGCCACAGTCATGAACTTTTGATAAACATTGACTCTGCTTGACAAGCCAAAACTGACGTGTCAAATAGTTTGTCAACGTCTTACAAAATTTCCACAAATTATAATTATAAATACATTTAGTTTAACTTTTGATTTATGTCGAAATTCATATCAAGGAAATTCCCATATTTCAATAAAATATTGACTTGCCTATAACAATTTTCCTCCATAGGAAAAGTTGCCAATAGACGGTTGCTAGACAAAGAGGGAGAAAACATTAACTGCTGGCAAGAGAGTTAACAAAAAACATCTCGGCAACAGACGGTTAAAAAAATCGGTGTAAGAATATTTTTGTAGCGGAGAGACATTTCTGTCGTGGTTAGAGAAGTCACTGAGCTGGTTGTCAAGACTGCCAGTGTTAGCCGTGCCACACCCTCTGTCTCCCTGCCTGTCCCGACCCCACCATTCTCTCCACGCCCTCCGTGTCTACCACACCCTCCGTGTCCTCCACCCCATTATCGTAGTCGGCCGTGACAAGCCTCCACGACAACAGGATGTACTAAGCCTACCACAAGAAATTCCCCAAATGTTACATAGCAGAAAACTCGCTCAGATTGCTGTGCCACGAGGCCTCTTAATTCCACTTCAGATGTTGGCTCCTTGCTCTGGCACTGCTCTCTGGTGGCTAGTTTAGTCACTCTCTGCCTTCACTTCTAATTTTTACTTGTTCTTTTCTCTCTGCTGGTGTTGGTGTTAGCGTTGATGTTGTTGATGGTATTGGTGCTGACGTTGATGATGTTGGTGTTGTTGTTGTTGCTGCTGGCGTTGATGGTACTGGTGCTGACGTTGATGGTGTTGGCGTTGATGTTGTTGCTGCTGGCGTTGATGTTATTGATGCTGACGTTGATGGTGTTGGTCTTGGTGGCATTGGTGGAGTTCGTGCTGGCGTTGGTGTTAGGGATAGCGTTGATGGCGTTGATTTTTCTGTTACGTATGGTGTGACCCCCTAGCAGCTGGTCCAGCTGGTGTGACTCTAGTTGGCAGTGCTGATATGATCCTAGCAGCTGGTATTGTTGGTGCGACCCTAGCAGTTGATACTTCTAATATTACAATAACAGCTGGTACTACTGGTGTGACCCTAGCAGCTGGTACTACTGATATGACCCTTATAGCTGGTACTGTTAGTGTGACTAGCTGCTGATCCTGACAGCTGGTGCTACAGCTGATCCTGATAGCTGGTGGTGCAGCTGATTCTGACAGTTGGTGCTGGTACTGTAGCAGATCCTGACAGCTTATAATGGTGCTGCAGCTGATCCTAACAGCTGGTGCTGTAGCTGATCCAAACAGCTGGTGCTGTAGCTGATCCAAACAGCTGGTGCTGTAGCTGATCCAAACAGCTGGTGCTGTAGCTGATCCAAACAGCTGGTGCTGCAGCGGATCCCCTCTTAATAGCTGCCCTTCCCATCATCTTTTGTCATGTTCTTCATCATCACATCTTTTGTTCCTTTCTTGCCATATTCATCATTCTCAAATCTTTCCGGTTTCTTTTATCTTGTAGTTTCTTAAATCTTTCTCCTTCCCCTTCGTTCTTCCTCTCTTCCCTCGCTCTTCCTCTCTTCCCTCGCTCTTCTTTGTCTCATTGGTTCAATATTTTCCTTTAACTTCGCTGTGTGTTTTATTTTGTTTGCCCCTCTTTATTATCTCGTTTATTTTCTATTTTTCATATTGCTTCCCATTTCTTGGATAAGTTTGTCTCTCAAGCCTTCCTATACAGTTACTGTTGTGGACTGGAACTGTCAAGTCGTCCTGGACAGTCACTGTTGTGGGCTGGAACTGTCAAGTCGTCCTGGACAGTCACTGTTGTGGACTGGAACTGTCAAGTCGTCCTGGACAGTCACTGTTGTGGGCTGGAACTGTCAAGTCGTCCTGGACAGTCACTGTTGTGGACTGGAACTGTCAGGTCGTCCTGGACAGTCACTGTTATGGACTGGAACTGTCAAGTCGTCCTCGACAGTCACTGTTGTGGACTGGAACTGTCAACTCGTCCTCGACAGTCACTGTTGTGGACTGGAATTGTCAAGTCGTTCTCGACAGTCACTGTTGTGGACTGAAACTGTCAAGTTGTCCTCGACTTGACAGTTCTGTTTAGTTTTAAATTACAACCCTCTCGTATTTTTCGTATGAACGCGATTACGTAATATAAATTATATATGGCATATATTAGGGAATGTAAACTGCCAGGTATGTGTCTTTTGAACTAGTTTATGTACATCGAGAGGTGTGTATGTCTTGTGTATATATCTTTGGGATTAAATTATATTTCGAGGTGTACGGGTGGCATGCAACCTTAGTGACCCTCGTGTAGTCGATAGGATTTAAACTTAATAAGCCAGTCTAATTTTGAAGCATTAGACTAATCAGGAAATTATATACTAGAGAAAATGCTACACAGATGTGTGTGGGAATATGGTGAATGCAGATTTACTGATAAAATGAGGTTTCTGTAAGAGGGAAATAACATAACACTACCCGGGAGGTGAGGTTGTTATTGCAATAACTGTCACAGTATTGAGATATAGGTTAATAACTTACAATTAGGAAGGCGAGGGTGAGGTTCTCTTAGACTATCAAGGGAAGCTACAAAGTGGTATCTTGTTAGTAAACTATTCCACCTCACTGTTGGAACAGTGATCCAGGGGAGATATCACCAGGTACAAATTTTGTTGGTGTTTCCACAAGGAGGGTTGATCATACACAAAGAACCCGGACTTAGAAGTCTGAAACTTATGACGACGTTTTGATCCGACTTGGAACATTAACTAGTGGCAGGGACCATGAACTAGGGCACGTGACATTACACGGACCATCAACTAGGGCGTATTTCATGGGAGGCACCATCAGTTAGGGCACATGGAATTTGAGTGAATAACTTAGATTAATTAAATGGACATCAGTAACTTTTTTTTTTTGGTGTGAGTGAAGAAGATGAAGGCTGGAGACAAGTGGATAAAAACACAGACATGTAGAACAACACTTCACTTGGACAAGCAAGAGGACAAACAGACATGTAGAACAACACTTCACTTGGACAAGCAAGAGGACAAACAGACATGTAGAACAACACTTCACTTGGGCAAGCAAGAGGACAAACAGACATGTAGAACAACACTTCACTTGGACAAGCAAGAGGACAAACAGACATGTAGAACAACACTTCACTTGGACAAGCAAGAGGACAAACAGACATGTAGAACAACACTTCACTTGGACAAGCAAGAGGACAAACAGACATGTAGAACAACACTTCACTTGGACAAGCAAGAGGACAAACAGACATGTAGAACAACACTTCACTTGGACAAGCAAGAGGACAAACAGACATGTAGAACAACACTTCACTTGGACAAGCAAGAGGACAAACAGACATGTAGAACAACACTTCACTTGGGCAAGCAAGAGGACAAACAGACATGTAGAACAACACTTCACTTGGACAAAGTTTCCAGCCAAGAAGAGCTGTTCTTCAGTCAGAACTTTCAAAAACTCTACAAAAAAAAAAAAACGTTATTCCTATCAAAGCTTATTCCGTGTCTGTGCTCACGTGGACCTCTCAGGGGAGGTTCCTTGATGCTGGTGAGGGGGCTCTTGATCTGTGGGAATTGGATCTGTGCTCCAGTTCCCTGAATTAAGCCTGAATGCCTTCCCCCTCCCCTCCCCACAGACGCTGTATAATCCATACGGGCTTAGCGCTCCCCATGATAATATTGCTCATATGGAGATAGTGTCGTTATGATTTATGTGATTAAATCTATGTAATAATGTTCGTATGACATATATATATATATATATATATATATATATATATATATATATATATATATATATATATATATATATATAATATATATATCGACCTATGATGTCCTCTTCAGAAGATATAATTAAAGCAATAACAGAACGGAGGAGGAACACACTATGTGAGACATAGCTGGTATTTCAGACACCATTTTCGCATTAACATTAAAACGACATTATTCAGTGGATAAAATAAAGTTGCCAAAAAAAGCAGGCCTCTCCTTCAAGGGGAAGGGCTCTTGATCCAAGGAATTTGATGTTTACCGATACTTCGAACCTCGCTTCTCATCCATTTCACAGGCTCTGCATGATTCTTGTGGGTTTAGTGCTTCTCGATTAATATAATAATAATTTATTATGATTATTGTTACATTTAATGCTAGAGAGATGAGAATTGCCTACTGACAAGCAGTGTCCTGCTGGGTGTATGATAACCAGTGTCCTGCTGGGTGTATGATAACCAGTGTCCTGCTGGGTGTATGATAACCAGTGTCCTGCTGGGTGTATGATAACCAGTGTCCTGCTGGGTGTATGATAACCAGTGTCCTGCTGGGTGTATGATAACCAGTGTCCTGCTGGGTGTATGATAACCAGTGTCCTGCTGGGTGTATGATAACCAGTGCCCTGCTGGGTGTATGATAACCAGTGCCCTGCTGGGTGTATGATAACCAGTGCCCTGCTGGGTGTATGATAACCAGTGCCCTGCTGGGTGTATGATAACCAGTGCCCTGCTGGGTGTATGATAACCAGTGTCCTGCTGGGTGTATGATAACCAGTGCTCTGCTGGGTGTATGATGACCAGTGCCCTGCTGGGTGTATGATGACCAGTGTCCTGCTGGGTGTATGATAACCAGTGTCCTGCTGGGTGTATGATAACCAGTGTCCTGCTGGGTGTATGATAACCAGTGCCCTGCTGGGTGTGTGATAACCAGTGTCCTGCTGGGTGTGTGATAACCAGTGCCCTGCTGGGTGTATGATGACCATTGCCCTGCTGGGTGTATGATAACCATTGCCCTGCTAGGGGTATGATGACCAGTGCCCTGCTGGGTGTATAACCAGTGCCCTTCTGGGTGTATGATAACCAATGCCCTTCTGGGTGTATGATAACCAATGCCCTGCTGGGTGTATGATAACCAGTGCCCTGCTGGGTGTATGATAACCAGTGCCCTGCTGGGTGTATGTTAACCGGTGCCCTGCTGAGTGTATGATAATCAGTGCCCTGCTGGGTGTATGATGACCAGTGCCCTGCTGGGTGTATGTTAACCAGTGCCCTGCTGGGTGCATGTTAACCAGTGCCCTGCTGGGTGTATAATAACCAGTGCCCTGCTGGGTGTATGATAACCAGTGCCCTGCTGGGTGTATGATAACCAGTGCCCTGCTGGGTGTATGATAACCAGTGCCCTGCTGGGTGTATGATAACCAGTGCCAGACTGGATGTTTGATAACTAGTGCCTGACTGGATGTATGATAACCAGTGCCAGACTGAATGTATGATAACCAGTGCCAGACTGGGTGTATGACAAGGCTGTTCATCTGCCTCCCAGCATACATAAGGGGGATTACTAATAGACCCCTGGCTGTCTTCAAGAAGGCACTGGCTTCAAGACAGGCACCTAAAGTCAGTAGCTGACCAGCTGGGCTGTGGTTCGTACGTCAGTTGACTGCGGCCAGCAGTAACAGCCTGTTTGATCAGACCCTTATCCACCACGAGGCCAGGTCTCAGACCGGGCCGCGGGGGCATTGACCCCCGAAACCCTCTCCTGGTATACTCCAGGTATGATAACCAGTGCCGGAGGAGGAGTATGAAAACCAGTGCCAGACTGACTGTGTGTATGACATCTCGGTGGGAGTACAGTATCTGCTACATCCACTGAGATATTAAGACGACTGACAGTTCTGTACTTAAGATGGAACATTACCAGCACTGCCTTGCTGCCCTAACTACGAATAGTTAATAAACAATATGTAGTCTCACTGTCAGGTGCAAATATTTGGTCGCAAATAGGTAGTCACAAATTAGCCGTAAATAGGTAGTTACAGGCAGGTAGCCGTAAATGGATCATTGCCAATAGGTAGTCATAAATATAGCTACCTATTTGCGACTAATTGCAAATAGGTAGCCACAGGCCACAAAATAGTTAATTGGAAAACAGGTAATCATAATAATACCGTGGTTAGTTGTAAATGGGTACTTAGAGATAATCACTAGTAATTACAGATAATCACAAATAGGTAATCGCTTACAGTCACACGCAATTCCACACACTAATAGGTAACGTCAGATAGGGGATTGTATAGATTAGGATGTACATAGAAGAAATGTGGTTGTAACATGTATACTTCTCTCTGAAAAGTTTGTTGACAGTGCAATTTTTTCCCTCCTCAGGTATGTGTTTAGGCAGAAGCAGCAGCAGCAGCAGCAGCAGCAGGGTGGGTGGTGCTCCAAGCCCCTCTTCAGCAGAAGTCAATTGTACGCTTACACAGATAACCCGCACCTAGGGGAATGAAACTTACGACGACGTTTCGGTCCGACTTGCACCATTAACTAGTCACACGTTGTCTTGAGTTTCATTCTCCTATGTGCAGAGATATTTGTGTATTGTTCCAGTCACGGTATTGTGCCTTTTTTATTCTTTTTTTCTTTAGTACTCTTGTTCACACTGTTCACTTCGTTCACTTTGACCCCGTTCACTTCACGACACTGCGAGAAAGCCTAGGGAAGCTTGAGGTTTAAGAGTGAACGTGCTCACAGAATAGAGAGGATATTAATAGGAAGGGACTTGTTCTCGTTAGCAGGATCTTCGCGACAAATGGTACCAGGAAGGGGATAGCTAATTCGAAGTATTTCTTCAGCGTCAGAGCATTTGTTTTGATTTTGCCTCCGACTCTGCTAGTTTATCGTGCACCTGGTGTCCATCCAGTGGAGGGTAGAGAGAGAGTACGTGGATACACAGACTACCTAGTAACTAGACCGCAAAAGGATTTAACAGAACTATATAAGAATTTGCATCATCAATTGTCTTATCTGTTGCAAGCAGAATTAGTATATTTGCTTACTATACCTGCCATCTGATAACAGGCATGTTAACATGTTATATTAACAGGTATATTGACACAGGTTAATATGCTGTCTATCTGTAAATTTCTCAGTAAGTGGACATTGACGCACATTGTGTTCCAACAAATGTGTTAGAAATCTGAGTTTTTGTGGTATCTCCTGCAAGGTGACTAGAGACCTGAGACAGTCTTGAAGGCGACGCAGAAAACGCGGAAATAATTCATGGCTTCGAAATGAAATGGGATAAACGTAGGTGAAAGGGAGATAACAGGAAATTTAAGAAGGGACAGGAGAACCTGAGGCTCAGAAACCTGAGAACATCGACGAGGTGATTTTACACACACACATACACACACACACACACACACACACACACACACACACACACACACACACACACACACACACACACACACACACACACACACACACACACACACAGGCACACATGATATCGAGAATATCATGTATGAAAGGCCCCTATGAGCTAGTGATTATGTGGTTCTGTGCTTTGACTACATAGTTGAGCTACAAGTGGAGAGAGTAGCAGGAATAGGATGAGAAAACCAAACTACAAAAGGGGGGACTACACAGGCATGAGGAACTTCCTGCAAGACGTTCAGTGGGAGAGAGAATTGGCAGGAAAACCACCAGTAAAATAAATGATGGGCTATGTTACAACAAAATGCAAGGAGGCAGAGAAGTGGTTTGTTCCCAAGGGAAACAGAAATAATGGGAAGACAAGAACGAGTCCTTGGTTCACCCAAAAGTGTAGGGAGGCAAAAACTAGGTGTACTAGAGAATGGAAAAGGTAAAGAAGACAAAGGACCCAGGACCGAAGAGCCAGAAACGAATATGCGAAGATAAAAAGGGAAGCTCAGCGACAATACGAAAATGACATAGCATCGAAAGTCAAGTCTGACCCGAAGCTGTTGTATAGCCACATCAGAAGGACCAGGTAATCAGGATGAGGGATGATGGGGAGTTCACAAGAAACGACCAAGAGGTATGTGAGGAGCTCAACACGAGATTTAAAGAAATATTTTTTTAGTGGAAACCGGTAGGACTCCAAGAAATCAGAACAGGGAGGTACACCAAGTGCTGGATGAGGTACACATAACCGAGGAGGAGGTGAAGTTGCTATATGAACTTGATACCTCAAAGGCGGTGGGACCAGACAACATCTCTCCGTGGGTCCTTGGAGAGGGAGCAGAGATGTTGTGTGTGACACTAACGAAGATCTTCAATACATCCATTGAAACTGGACAACTCCCTGAGGTATGGAAGATTGCAAATGTAGTTTCAGTTTTTAAAAAAGGAGACAGACACGAGGCATTAAACTACAGACCAGTGTCACTAACGTGTATAGTATGCAAAGACATGGAGAAGATCATCAGGAGGAGAGTGGTGGAGCACCTGGAAAGACACAAGTGTATAATCACAACCAGCACGGTTTCAGGGAAGGAAAATCCTGTGTGACTAACCTACTGGAGTTTTATGACAAGGTTACAGAAGTAAGACAAGAGAGAGAGGGGTGGATAGACTGCATTTTCTTGGAATGCAAGAAGGCCTTCGACACAGTTCCTCACAAGAGGTTACTGCAAAAGCTAGAGGATCAGACTCACACAACAGGAAAGGCACTGCAATGGATCAGAGAATACCTGACAGGGAGGCAACAACGAGTCATGGTACGTGACGAGGTGTCAGAGTGGGCGCCTGTGACGAGCGGGATTCCATAGGTGTCACTCCTAGGACTTGTACTGTTTTTGGTATATGTGAATGACATAACGGAAGGGATAGATTCAGAAGTGTCCTTGTTTGCAGTTGATGTGAAGTTAATGAGGAGAATCAAATCGATCGAGGATCAGGCAGGACTACAAAAAGACCTGGCAGGCTACAAGCCTGGTCCAGCAACTGGCTCCTTGAATTTAACCCTGCCAAATGCAAAGTCATGAAAATCGAGGAAGGGCAAAGACCGCAGACACAATATAGTCTCGGTGTCCAAAGACTGCAAACCACACTCAAGGAAGAAGATCTGGGGGCGAGTATAATACCGAGCACATCTCCTGAGGCGCACAGCAATCAGATAACTGCTGCAGCGTACCGGCGTCTGGTAAATCTAAGGAAATGGGAAATGGCCCGACGACACTGGAGGACAGGAGGGTCAGGGTACACATGATAACGACATATAAAATACTGCATGGAATAGACAAGGTGGACAAATACAGGATGTTCCAGAGATTGGACACAGAAACAAGGGATCACAATTGGAAGTTGAAGACTCAGATGAGTCAAAGGGATGTTAGGAAGTATTTCTTCATTCATAGAGTTGTCAGGCAGTTGAACAGCCTAGAAAGTGACGTAGTGGAGGCGGGAACCATACATAGTTTTAAGACAAGGTTTGAAAAAGCTCATGGAGCAGGGAGAGAGAGGACCCAGTAGCAATCAGTTAAGAGGCGGGGCCAGGAGCTGAATCTCGACCCCTGCAACCACAAATAGGTGAGTGTACACACACACACGTACGTACGCATGCACGCACGCTCTTCATATATAGTTTAAGAGAATATGTATGATAAAACTCACAAGAGTAGATTATATTTTTGCCACCGAAACGGCTAGTTTATTGTTCCCCCTCACATCCCTCCTATGGTGTGTAACACTACAGTACATGGATACACAAAAGACCTAGGAATTAGGCCCCATAAAGCTTAACAGGAGTACAATTTAATATATATTTACAATGTGTATTTCATCTGTTACAAGCAGTCAAAATATTTGCTTAAAATGTTCAGTATCTTGACATATAATGCATGTTATTATATTGTTTATTTCTATATTCCTCAATGCGTATGTGAATAATTTATTCAAGCACTTAATCTTCAAGAAGTGACCGTAAGGCAGATTACATAATTTGCCTTTAGTTTGGTCATCGTCTGAGTATCTGCCAAACTTCCCAAAGTCTTGTAACCAAGCCTAAGTTGGCCACTACAACGTTAGTCAATCTGTTAGCACTGCAAGTTACTCAGTAAATGTGCTTAACTATGTTCATGTTATCATTGTGAGTTATATATCTGCTCAGACATTCCTGTGACATTCAGATTCATTATTTACCTCACTCCTAATACTAATATTATTTCTAGTGCTTGACACGGACAGACCGAAGATATATTCAAGGCTTCTTGAGTGCCTTGTGGCACTCAAGAGGCAGGGTTTGTTTACACTGGCGAGTGGGTCCTTGAGGATGCTCGCCCCTGGCACTGCTACTAGACACTCATGCTGATGAATAAAATATAAGTGCAACACCTGGGTTTCTTTATTTATGAAGACGCTTCGTCACGCATTGGCTTTTTCAATCCAATACACAGAATATATAACATGCTTGAAAAATTCAATAGTGATCGATACGTGTTCGTAAATATCCCCAGGAGTAATAAACATCTTAGTCATCAACTTGAGGGTATTGTAGTAATGTAATGATAGTCACTGATGTTATTAAAGTGTTCAGAGCTTCACTATGCTTCGTCTAAGGCTTCATAGTACACAAGCATCACCTTGTACTCAACAGAGGCGCGGTGTCTAACGCAGTGTGTTGACAGTGTTCTCCATACTGCTGAAACCACTCGGATGTTCACAGGTTTCTGGGAACGTGCGTCTGTATGCGACTCCCTCCAATATTTATGTCACCTTTGTGTACGACCGTCGAAGGCTGCTGGGCAGGTGAAAGGTTTCCAAGGTAAAGAGAAACAACTGTTGCACATGTGTCTTATCCACCTGCTTGTCAATATTGAATATTAGTATGTTGAATATATAACTATCTATTAATAAACTTAATACATTAAGTCCATAGGCTATATTAGAGGGTGTGGAAGCTGGTTGCCATAACACCAAGAGTAAACACAGCATTAATTTTATAATGACGAGGAAACGCTAAGATTGTAGGGGTTACATTATGTCTGGGAAACGGGAGGTAATTGAATTTAATCGACAGAAAGGAAGATTAGAGTCACATCCTTAGATCAAGAGGCCTTGACATGCATCATGGCATCTCTTCTGATTTGGCGATCCCACTTATGTTGCCGTTTGCCGGCAGCTTAAGAGGGAGAGCCAGGAGCTTGAACTCAACCCTAGTCACCGCAGGTAAATGAGCACCTACACATATGTACATATACCTCCCCCACTCCACACACGTGTGTGTGTGTACGTACTGACACACCTGCCTGCTGCTGCCCCTCAGCGAGAGCACGCGCGCACGCTCTTCAAGAGACCTTCGATCAGGTTTAAATATAAATGTGATATTTTCTAGTAGAAAGTATTGATTAATGAGAGCATTATGGCAGGATATTCCCCGTGTCACCCTTCAAGGTGGGTGCCTTGATGATGGTCAAGGGCTCTTGATCTGGGGAAGAGGACCTATCTTCCCCTTCCTCCAATCAAATCTGATTGCTTCCTATTTCTCAGAAGGATCACATCTCAAATTGCACAGTTCAGTGAAATTGACAAATTGGCAATTAGCCCAGTGCCAGTCCCGACCTTCCTCTTAAGTGGCACCAACCTTGAAAGTTTTAAGCCGATCACAAGAGCCATTATTTATTTCGCGAAAATCAAATAAGGCAGAATATAAGACATAAGATCTCCAAGTGTATCTCGTCAACATCCCTATATATATATATATATATATATATATATATATATATATATATATATATATATATATATATATATATATATATATATATATATATATATATATATATATATATATATATATATATATATTATATTATATATTTTTTATGTTAATGCGACGCTGAAATGAGTGGATGAACGGACTTTATACCTTCCTGACTTCCCTCACGCTGTAAATTGTGAGTTCCGGCTCATTTAGTGAGAAATTTCACTTTACTATGTATGTCTTGTAATCTCGGTAAGTTATAGGCAGTGGTTTAGGTACTAAGTGAAAGGCAGTGAGTAGTTTACCTATTAAATCTGCAGTCTGAAAAAATAATCGAATATGAGAAGGTAATTCCTGTGACACTCGATACTTCCTCTGCAACAGAGGCGGGTGAGTCGCCCTCAGGTCCTGAGTGAAGGGGAGAAGCAGCTGCAGCAGCAACAGCAACAACAGCAGCAGCAGCAGCAGCATAATTTGCTTCCACGTTCATTAAGAGCTCTTCAAGCACATTAAAAGCTGTGCCTTTAGGGCCAGGCATAGTGCGCAACCTTGGGAAAGGTGTTGGAGAGGCTCCCACGCGTTCCAGGGCGGGTTCTGCCTGGGTTTTACTCCCATGAGGGAGCTAGGACGGGTCCTGTGGCTTGAGCTCAGGTAACACTGGCATCGGGTGTCCAACCGGCTTCCCTACACACCCGCATGATCAACTCCGGGGTGGGCGGACCACAGCCAGCAGGAAGCCAGCTGGACAAGAGTGGGCGGACAAGCTGGTTCGGGGCCGGATAGAGGAGTCAAAATGTGCGCGGGGCTCGGTCAGGCGAAGCCGGAATTGACTTGGAAGCGAGAAAGGGCTGAAGGGTAAATTGGATGGGGGGGATGAGTGAGATGTGAAGTGGAGGAAACCTGAGCGAAGAGTACGATCAAATACGGAGGACACTAGAGGCAGGAAAGCGAGGATGCGGAACTATGAGAGTGATAAATTAGACACATGGGCAACACCTGGGTATCTTTATTTTGCAGACGTTTCATCAACCAGTGGCTTCATCAATACAACAACAGACATATACGGAAGATTGTCGAAAATGATTCAAGCAGTTCATCAGTCTTGTCTTCGATAATCTTCCACACGTCCCTGTAGTGTGATAGTCACTGGTTGACGAAACATCTACAAAATAAAGATATGTCAGTGCTGCGTAGGTGTCTAATTCATCAACTTGTCGAATTGTTTACCACTTATCTAGGAGCCATAGCTCAAACAATAAAAGTAGGTTACGGTGTATGACCATAAGTTGGTGAATAGTAAGTAAAATCTGACAAAAACAATAAAGATGATTGGAAAGTGGGGAAAATGTGGCGTGGGTAAGACGAGTCTGGAGTGAGTCACTCTGGAAAGCCAAGGTGAATGAGTGGGTGGGTCAGCAGGGGGAGGCAGAGGCCGGGAAGAGAGGGAAAGGGGACAAGGGTCGAACAGAGTCTGAAAGTGTGAGAAAACAAGGGCAAGGAAATCAGAGACGCCAGTCGGAAAGACAGAATTGGGGAACAAAAGTCGATTGTCTGATAAGGAACGAGTGAAGCGACATGAAAGGGGTCTGAGGTGAGAGCTGAGAAGCAGCAAGCACAGAGGCCTTCATGTAGGTTGTATGGGGATCGACACTCAACAGTGGAGTATACATGTAGGCAGCACGGCAGCCTGACTAATCTTTTTTTTTTTCCTTTATTTTCTCAGATTCCTACTTGAAGACAGACATTAAGTGGTAACTCTGCTGACATATGCTGGGACGGTGTAAATAACTTTTGATTATTTATGCTTTTAGAATTATATTGCACTTTTTGCACGCTTGTTTTACACATGGAAAACGGGGGGGGAAGGTATTTTGTTTGACAAAACTCCTGGAGAGTGAAACGTTGCCACAATAAAATGTTACACAAGTTGCACATGTTATTGTAACTTAAGTTTTTTGCTCTGCCTAAAAGGCGTACCACTTTCGTAAGTAGTTTTAGTATGCAGATTTGGAAATCAGTTCCAGCATCTTGTATACATTAATATTTTGGAGATTTTACATGTTCTAGCAAATTAGCGGCATCTGTAGAGGCGTAGTAAAGGAAAAACTGAAATGTAGTTTGAGTTTTCTTGTGAGTGACAGCGTTTTGAAGACGTGTTTAATTATTTTGAGTCTTGTTCCTCAGGCATGGCTAAGTATTTAACCGCAGTATATTACTTAGAATATCAGATTCATTTTTCATCTACGAAATAAAATCAGATATAAAGACGATACAGTTGAGACATTCCTCTCACTGTGACGTGACTGATGTTCATTGAAGGCTCACCAGGAAAAGATTAAGTAGTTTGCAACGAGATTGGTACCAGAAATGAAGATAATGGGTTATGAAAATAAACTTTAAGGAGCTTTACCCAGCCGCCCTAGAAGAGAGGAATAGGAAGGCATGATCCTGACATACAAAACTGAGGGTTAGGGATTAAATATAATGGATGAGGAGAGGATTTTTGAGATGCGAGGGGAGGGAGTCAGGAAACATAGATGGAAAGTAGAGATACAGATGAGTCACAAGGATGATGTTAGGCAGTGCTTTTCGGTCGGGTATTGGTGACGGAGTGAATCTTGATAAACGGCGAGATGGTGGAAGTAAACACCATACATAGTTTCACGAAAAGTTATAGTCAGGCCCTGGAAATCAGAATGAAGCCAATCGGTAGGAACTAAGACACGGAGCCGAAAGTTGTGAATCGTATCTCTGCAAACACAACTAGACGAATACACATACAATTTGTATGTGTATATTCATCTAGTTGTGATGGAAAACTCACGCTTAACTCCTTTGAGCAAGTCTGGCTGGATTTTCTAGATTTTTGCACAGCGTTCTTCGACCAAGTCACAGTTTGGGTAGGATAGAATTCAGATGCAGACATAGATCTTTTGGTAAATCATTTCTATTGGCATCTACTTGTTGACTATCGGTTGATAGTTCCGGGGAGGGGGGAGTTAGTTTCCCCTGCGACGAAGTCTCAGACCGGGTGTCCTGGTTGACAGCCGACTGCAGTTTTCTTGTATCCAGTCAACGCTTAGACAGCATAAAATTCAGATACAGAGATAGTTAATTTGATAGAGAATGAAACACCATCTGCATCTACATGGAGACTACCTGTTGATTGTTCAGGGGGCCACTCTACCCCCCCCCCCAACATCAGACCAAGCATAAATCAATACATGGACAGTAGAATGCAAAAGATTGCAAATATTGAGCAGCAAGACCGACTCTTTTAATACTTGTGCTTGTTTCTCAAACTATCAAAATAGGAGAGTCCAGCATTGCTTTCCCATTTATTGTTCCATCCATTCGATGTTCTTCTAGTATGCTATAGACGGGCTCTCTCCGAAACCTTGTTACTCGTATGATTTTTGCTATGATTTCCATACTTTTTTTTCATGAATATTTGAAAACGGGTCCAAACAAATAATTTTTTGCTTACGAGCGACTGAGGACCACACTTTCCCAGGATCAGAACTACACCGCTTCTCATCTCGCCGCCTCACTTTTCCCCAAGAAGTAGTTATGAGTGTTTGATTGGGACCCTAAGGAAGAGAGACACTTCTGCTGTTGGCTAGAGTACCATAATTTATTTTATGTTCCATCATAGACCTCTAGAAATTGTCATAAAAAAAGTGAGTTCCTTTTGGTCTATAAGAATTAACCAATCGGTTATTTATTCTTAATAGGTCGTAGACCTGATGCGTTTTCTTTCCTATTTAGTGGGTCTGGTCTGAGAGTGGGCCGCGGGGATGATAATTCACTTTATTCTGGCTTGCCAATGCAGGATAATTTAGTGTTGATATTTGGTTATATTAGAAATCCTACTTTATCTAAGAAGTTCAGGTGCTTCAGGAAGGTATCTCAATTACAGGTAATCTCAATTACAGGTACTGTCGTTCACATATGCAGTCTCGTTCCCACGTACAATCTCGTTATCTCACACAGTCTCGTTCACGGGTACATAGTGTCGTTCACACTTATAGTATCATTCACACAGTGTCGTTCCGGCGGGCACAGTATAGTGGTGATGTCAAGAATGAAGTGTGGAGACCAGGAAGGGAGTCTGGAGGCCAAGGATGGGGTGGAGGATGGGAGGGAAGCCAGAGGAGGAGGAGAAGAGGAGCAAGAGAATGAGTTTCGACACAGCAGAATGGTGGGCAAATGGAAATTAGGGAA
Organism: Cherax quadricarinatus; assembly: GCF_038502225.1. Lineage (NCBI taxonomy): Eukaryota > Metazoa > Arthropoda > Malacostraca > Decapoda > Parastacidae > Cherax > Cherax quadricarinatus. The sequence continues at coordinate 10,064,953 of NC_091338.1, forward strand.
TGGTAGAGTTGAGAGTGAGCGTTGAGGAGTACATGGAGGGAAGACCCCCAAGGTCTGTGTTACCCTAGCACACTCCACGTATCACTTCATCTTCAAGTCATTTTCACTTCATCTTCACTTCAGCTTAAGCTTTGTGTACAGCTTCCATTTCCCTTTTCGCTTGAGCTTTCAGTCAACTTTCTCCTCCAACTTACCCTCCAGTTTCAGGGCACTGTATGACCCCTGTGGGTTTAGTGCTTCACTGTGAATGTAGCGCTCTGTTCAAAGGCTTATCCTCTCCCACTAAACACAATTCTTTTATTATTATTATTGTTACTGTTGAAATTAATAATTTTAACAATGATAATATTAATTTTAGTGTCAGTTAATGATCTTTATTACCATTACCATTATTGTTATTATTATTATTATTATTAGAGAGTTGAAACACAAGACTGGTGCTTGTGAGAGCAGGGAAGACCTACAAGGGAATCTTAGGAAAGACAAACATTGCTTGTTAAGATGCTAGTTAGGTCAGCAGAGGTCAGCAGTTAGTAGAGTTCACGTCAGGTAGGAAGCAGTTGGTACTTACCTGAGTGTACTGACCTGTGTGTGATGGCTAAAGTCGAGTACTAGCTCCTGGCCTTGCCTCTCTCTTGTCGTATTCACTTCTAGCCCTTGTTTGCTTTGTCATATCTACGTGTAGAGCTGTAGTGTGTGTGTGTGTGTGTGTGTGTGTGTGTGTGTGTGTACTCACCTAGTTGAGGTTGCAGGGGTCGAGTCCAAGCTCCTGGCCCCGCCTCTTCACTGATCGCTACTAGGTCACTCTCCCTGTACCGTGAGCTTTATCATACATCTGCTTAAAGCTATGTATGGATCCTGCCTCCACTACTTCGCTTCCCAAACTATTCCACTTCCTGACTATTCTGTGGCTGAAGAAATACTTCCTAACGTGTGTGTGTGTGTGTGTGTGTGTGTGTGTGTGTGTGTGTGTGTGTGTGTGTGTGTGTGTGTACACTTCGTAGTACTCGTTTTGTTGTGCTTTAAGTCCGTTTCTGTCCTCGTCTCTCAAAAAGTTTTACTAGTTTCT